>NW_026779506.1:0-96008 GCF_030144855.1 Hypanus sabinus | reverse complement strand
ATGTTGTGACCTTTTGCAGAACCTGTCGCACTTGTCAAGTTCTGGGTAAACCGATTCAGGTCACGCCAGTGGCCCCACTGCGGTCTGTACCTGCATTTGATGAACCCTTTTCAAAATTTATAGTGGATTGTGTTGCCCCATTGCCAAAGGCTAAAGCTGGCCATCAGTATTTGCTAACTATTATGTGTATTGCATCCAGATTCCTAGAGGCAATGCCTCTCAGAAATATTAAAGCTAAAACTGTGACGAAGGATTCACTGGACTTCAGCCCATTTGAACTGGTATTTGGTCATAGAGTGAGGGGACCTTTGAACTTGTTAAAGGAACAGCGGATTGATGGCGATATACATATTAACTTGTTAGGCTATGTTTTGAAGTTCAAAAATATATTACACCAATCCTGTAGAGAAAACTTAAAGATTTCTCAAGACAAAATGAAGTGTTGGTTTGATAAACAGGGCTCGAGAAAGAAAATACCAGGTGGGAGATAAGGTGCTTACGTTATGTTGACGAATCCACTTCAAGTGAAATTCAATAGACCGTATGAAATAGTCTCCCAAATTAATGATGTGAATTATGTTATTAAAACCCCCGACCAACGTAACCTAACACAGGTGGTACACATAAATATAACAAAGCCTTAATTTGACAAGCAGGCACCATCTGTGAGTGTTGTTGTTAAAACATATGAATCTGGCAACCCTGAGAATGAAGCATTTGACTCGTCTGAGACTTTTCACAAGCCAAACATGGTCCCAGTTAGGTTAATGAACTCGGTTGTTCCAGAAAACATTGCTAACAAGTTGTCTCATCTGCAGCCAAAGCAACAACAACAGCTGAAGGAATTAATTCCGATGTTTAAAGATTTATTTCCGGGTGTTCCCAAGCAAACCACGGTCGCAGTACATGATGTAGATATTGGTCAAGCCAAACCTATTAAACAACACATATATCGCATGAACGTAGAAAAGTGTAAATTGGCGGAGTAAGAAATTGTATATATGTTGGAAAATGGTATTATTAATCCTTCAGCATCAGATTCGAGTCACCCTGCGTTATTGTGCCCAAACCTAATGGTAGTGTTAGAGTTTGCACTGATGATAGGAAGGTAAATGCAGTAACAAAAACAACGATAAGGTGGGAATAGCTAATTTCTTACAAAGATTGTTCTGTTAAAAGGGTATTGGTGTGTTCCATTGACGGACAGAGGTAGAGAAATTTCTGCATTTGTGACACCATCTGGTTTGTGTGAATACAATATTTTAATACAAAAATATTCCAGAAACATTCCAGAGAATGATTGATTTTGTAATTCGAGGGTTAGAACACACAGATACCTATATTAATGACTTAGTCACAGGGAGTGGCACTTGGGAAGAGCATATCTCTGCAGTAGAAAAGCTATTTGACAGGCTTTCCTAGGACAACTTTACAGTTAACTTGGCTAAGAGTGAATTTGGCCATGCCAGTGTGACCTGTCTTGGTTATGTTGTAGGTCAAAGCAAGTTGGCTCCTGTTCGGGCAAAAGTTCAGGCAATTTCTCAGGTTCCTATTCTGACTGCTAAGAAGGCTCTTAGAAGGTTTCTGGGAATGGATGGATATTATCGTAAGAACTCTGCTGCTATCGCTCTTCCTCTGACCAATCTCCTGAAGAAGGGTGAAAAGTTTGTTTGGACCGAGCCTTGTCAGAAGGCATTTGATTGATTGTTATCAGTATTTCAGATTAGGCCAATCAATGTACTGTTGTCAGCAAATTTAATTATCAGATTGGAGCTGTGGGTGGCAACACAAGTCATGGGTACACAGAAAGTAAAGGAGGGGGTCAAAGAGACAACCCTGTGGGGTATGTGTGCTGAGGGTCAGAGAGACAGAGGAGATGGAGCCCATTCTTACTACCTGCCGGCGATCTGACAGGAAGTCCAGGATCCAGCTACACAAGGCAGGGTGAAGGCCGAGGTCTCTGAGCTTCTTGTCGATACTTCACGCCTTTGTATGGCTACTGCTCTGCCCATGACTGCAAGGAACGGCAGAGAACATCAGAGAAACAAGCCTCCACTCCGTGGACTCTTCCTACATTCCCCTCCCTCGGAAAAGCAGACCATGTATTCAAAGACCCTCACAACCTGGATATTCTTGCTGCAAACTCGCTCCCCCAACGGGGAAGAGGTACAAAAGCCTTAAAGCGCGAACCACCCGGCTCAAGGACGGCTTCCTGTCTGTGGTTATAACCCAAATGAACGATGAAATGGACTCGGCCTCACAATGTAACTCGACGTGACCCTGCGCCATATGGCTATCTGCAGTACACTTTCTCTGCAGCCTAATGTTTTGTTACAGTTATTGTTTCGCCGTTTTCATTTTTTTCAAATTTTTAGAATCTTTTTTATTGGTATAGAATCTTCTACAGCTATAAAATGATACAAAACTTCAATAGATTAATATGTATGCAATTAATAAAGCTGAAAAAAACTGATCGTAAAATATAAAATGGGAAATTATATATGTACGTGGAACAAAAGGAACCTCATCTAACTAGGAAAAAAAACACTAACTACATAAGAAACACACATTTGGCCATCATCTATGTATGAAAATAAGAAGCATCAACCGTCATTTCGTATTTATATAAAAAAATGGAAGGAAACCATATAGAGTAATTCAAATTAAACGATAATATTTTACAAAAGAACCCCAACTTCTCTCAAAATCGAATCGAGGATCAATAATTCTACTTCTATGTTTTTCCAAACTAAGACAAAACATTCCTTGAGAAAACCATTCAATTAATGTAGGGGAAGAAATATCTTTGTATTTTAATAAAATAGCCCTTCTTGTCAGTAGTGTAACAAATGCAATTACATGTTGATCTGAAGATGAAATACCCTGAATATGATGCGGAACTATTCCAAATAGAACAATCAATCTATTAGGTTGTAAATTAATTTTCAGAGCTTTAGAAAATGTAGAAAATAAAGATTTCCAAAACGATTTTAATGAAGAACATGACAAGAACATATGTGACAAAGCAGTTACTTCATTTTACATCTATCACAGCATTTGTCTATACAAGGAAA
This sequence comes from Hypanus sabinus, assembly GCF_030144855.1. Lineage (NCBI taxonomy): Eukaryota > Metazoa > Chordata > Chondrichthyes > Myliobatiformes > Dasyatidae > Hypanus > Hypanus sabinus. The sequence goes on along the minus strand of NW_026779506.1, from coordinate 92,934 downwards.
TAATTTAGATAGTCTCTCCTTTGTTAAATAATAACCGTGAACAATTTTAAATTGAATTAAACGATGGTGGGCACATACAGAAGAAGAATTTACGTTTTTCAAAACTCGAAGCCAATCTTCATTATCAAAGGCCATATTAAGTTCTCTCTCCCAATCTTGTTTAATCTTTAGTGATAGGTTCTCTTTATGTAACAAAAATAAATTATAAATTCTGCTCATGGAACCTTTCCCTAAGGGATTCAATTTCAACATGGTATCCAACAAATCAGATTCTTGTAAAATGGAAACTTAGGTAAATATTGCTGCTAAAAATGCCCAAACTGAACATATTGCTGAAAATGTGTATGAGCGAGAGAAAATTTGTTAAAAAGCTCTTCAAAGGATATCAATCGACAATTACAAAATAAATCTGTAAAAGAATGGATCCCTTTATTTTTATAAATGGCGTCAGTTGTTGAAGGTTTAAATGAAAATTTTCGATATACAAAACTAGACAAATTAAATTGTTCAAAATTTTAAAAACACAATATTGAACAAATCCGTAGGGATTGTTTAATAACCGGGTAAAGATTTAAATCTGGAATTTTAGAGAGCTGTATATGTAATGGAGCTCGTAAAATTGAAGTTAAATAAAATTGTTTAACAGCTTTTAATTCCAAATCAGCCCATAATGACTTTTGGTTCTTACCAAGCCAATAGAACCAAAAACATAATTGTCTAATATTCACAGACCAATTAAATTCATAGTCTTAAATTAGGAAGTGCAAGTCCACCATCTTTTTTAGCTTTGTGTAAATGATACTTATTAATTCTTGGTCTCTTATTGTTCCAAATAAAGGAAGAAATAAGAGAGTCAATTTGATCGAATATTTTTAGTTAAAAAGATATGTATATTTTCGAAAATCTACAAAAATCTAGGTAAAATCATCACCTTCACAGCATGAATACGACCTATTAAAGAAAAAGTAAGTGGATTCCATCTAGAAAATAGTTGCTTCATGGAGTCCATTAAAGGAACTACATTTGTTTTATAAAGATCTTTATATTTTTTAGTAATTAAAATAGCGAGATATCTAAGTGTATTAACAATTCTAAAAGGAATATCATCATATCTACTAACATGGAAATTTAATGAAAACAATTCGCTTTTATTCAAGTAAAGTTTATATCCTGAAAATGTACCAAAATCTTTAAGTGCTTCCAAAAGATTAGGAATTGATTCCTCAAGACTTGAAATAAAAACCAAAAGATCATCTACATAAAGAGAGATCTTATGTATGGTTCCATTCATAGAGATACCACGAATATTTTTAGCTTCACGTAGTGTTATAGCTAAAGGCTCCAATACAGGATTAACTAAAAAAGGGCTTAATGGACATCCCTGTCTAGTTCCACGAGAAAGTGAGAAACACCTTCTACCAGGGGTTACCACACAACATACCCAGGCAAGGGTTAACACAAGATATTCCAAAACCCACTCCTATGGATTATACGAAGTGACAGCCACACACATTCGTTGTGGTTCCGTGTACCGATGATCAACCCACTCTTGTGGGCATAGGAGACTTCCAAGCCTCAGCTGCGACGAACTGAAGCGATCAGCTTTTCCAGTCTCTCTCTCTCTCTCTCTCTCTCTCTCTCTCTCTCTCTCTCTCTCTCTCTCTCTCTCTCTCTCTCTCTTTAGACTGGCCGACTGCCTGGCTGCAGATCGCTCTCTCTCTTATGGTTCAGTCCACAGTCAGCGCTGTCAGCCTGTGACTGACGTCATAGTCCCGCCTCCTCACGCCGGCGCTCTTAAAGAAACAGTCACAGTACGACCGCAGGCTCGTAACAGCCACAACACAACTTCCCGACTTTTGAACTCAGTGCTTCAACTAATAAGGACAACCATGCCTTTTGCATTGTTAACGACCCGATCAATCTGTGCAGTCTCTTTCAGGGAGCGATGAACTTGGAGTCTAAGATCCCTCTGATCATCAACACTGTTCAGGGTTTTGCATTTAACAGTGGACTGTCGGATACATTCGACCTACCGAGCTGCCAAGATGATCATCACTAATCAAATCTCACTGAGATTTCTCAGGTCCTGTTGAATTTATTGCCAAGTGCACAAGTACGGGAAGGTACAGGTACAGAGAAACACTGACTTGTGGCAGCATCACAGGCAAGTACATTCAGATAACACACGGAGCATAAATTATCCGATTCTCTGTCAGTAACAATCTATAAATATGTCATTAACGATACATAATATACATTGTGTCATGATCAACATTAAAATGTGCATTTTGTGTCAATACCAGACTTGGAAATGTTGAATTTGGTCCCTGTCTACATTCCTCCTGTAATCCACAACCAGCTCCTTTGTTTTTGTCACAATTAGGGAGAGGTTGTTTTCTTGACACCACTGTGTCCCGGTGATGATTTCTTTTTTGTAGGCTGCCTCGTTATTGTTTGAAATTAGGGCAATCAATGTGGTGTCGTCAGCGAATTTAATTAGCAGATTGGAACTGTGGATGGCGACACGTCATGGGAATATAGAGAGTAAAGGATGGGGCTAAGAGACTACCCTGTGGAGTATGTGTGCTGAGGTTCAGAGAGACAGAGGTGGGGGAGCCCACTCTTACCACCTGCCGGCGATCTGACAGGAAGTCCAGGATCCAGCTGCACAAGGCAGGGTGAAGGCCGAGGTCTCTGAGCTTCTTGTCGATACTTCACGCCTTCGTATGGCTACTGCTCAGCCCATGACTGCAAGGAACTGCAGAGAACATCAGAGAAACAAGCCTCCCCTCCATGGACTCTTCCTACACTTCCCCTGCCTCGGAAAAGCAGGCCACATACTCAGATCCTCACAACCTGGACATTCTAGCTGCAAACCCGCTCCCCCATCGGGGAAGAGATACAAAAGCCTTAAAGCGCGAACCACCCGGCTCAAGGTCGGCTTCCTGTCTGTGTCTATAAGCCAAATGAATGATAAAATGGACTCGGCCTCACAATGTAACTCGACGTGACCCTGCACCATATGTCTATCTGCACGGCACTTTCTCTGCAGACGGAATGCTTTGTTACAGTGATTGTTCTGTCGTATATCAGCTCAATGTACTGTTGTAATGTATCGATCTGTGTGGGTGGTACGTCAGGCAAGATATTCACTGTATCTCGGGACATGATAAGAATAAACAAATTCCCCATTTTAATTGTGTGGAAATATTACACGGACTGAGCGTCTGCTCTGGAACCTCAGAAGGAAACTGAACTGTTGTCATTTCTGTGGAATGCAAATAAATGGAAAGGGCTTCAATCTCACATTACGATCTGCGGTAACTGGGATCAGGTGACTGGTGGTGGGTCTCCCATATCAGAATCAGGTTTAACAGCACCGGCATATGTCATAAAATTCATTGTCCCTGCGGCAGCAGTAGAACCTAATTCATAACCATAGATTTTAACAATTGTGGTTTAAAATAAGAGTATACATATTAAATAGTTAAATTATATAAATTGTGCAAAAATATATATTTTTTAAAAGTGTAATGAACTATTTTAATTGTGTGAAACAATTTGACTGACCTGGTTGTTGCTTTGGAAATTGTGGAGTGAAGCTTAACTAAACTTTACACATTTATGAGAAGCTGAGAGAAATAGAAAAGGCTAAATTCTCATATGAATGGGTCATATACCCAGAAGTATTGGCTGCACTTTGGCAGGTCGAAACAGTGGAATAGACCATAAGACCATAAAATATTGATGCAGAAGTAGACCATTCGGCCCATCGAGTCTGCTCCGCCATTCAGTCATGGGCTGATCCAATTCTTCCAGTCATCCCCACTTCCCTGCCTTCACCCCATACCCTTTGATGCGCTGGCTAATCAAGAACCTACCTATCCCTGCCTTAAGTGCACCCAGTGACTTGGCCTCCACAGCCGCTCATAGCAACAAGTTCCACCGATTTACCACCCACTGACTAAAGTAATTTCTCCCATCTCTGTTCGAAATGGACGTCCTTCAATTCTGAAGTCATGCCCTCTTGTCCTAGTATCCCCTATCATGGGAAATTAACTTTAACATATCTACTCTGTTCAGGCCTTTTAACATTCAGAATGTTTCTATGAGATCCCCATTATTCTCCTGAACTCCAGGGAATACAGCCCAAGAGCGGCCAGACGTTCCTCTTATGGTAACCCTTTCATTCCTGGAATCATTCTCGTGAATCTTCTCTGAACCCTCTCCAACGTCAGTATATCATTTCTAAAATAATTATCACAAAACTGAACACAATAGTCTGTGTGACCTCAGGAGTGCCATATCGAGCGTCACCATGGCATCCCTGCTCTTTTTATTGTATACCTCTAGAAATTAAAGCCAACATTGCATTTGCCTTTTTCACCACAGACCCATCCTGGAAGTTAACCTTTAGGGTATCCCGCACAAGGACTCCCAAGTCCAATTGCATCTCTACATTTTGAATTATCTCTCCATCTCAATAATAGTCTGCCCTCTTCTTTCTTCCCCCAAAGTGTAAGACCATACACTTTACAACTTTGTATTTCATTTGCCACTTCTTTGCCCATTCCCCAAACCTGAAGCCCTACCCCTTACTCAAGTCTCTCACCCACATATGAATACGCCTGATCATGCTATTCTTTCATCGATAGCACGTGGCGCAGGCAGCAATCCCGAGATTACTACCCCAGAGGTCCACAGGGGCTGTGTTGGCAAAGTTTCTTTTTATGCTCTATGTCAATGCATCGAATGACAGTATTGATGGTCCTGTGGCCAAATTTACGAATGAAGTCGAATATTGAAAGGACTGGATAGAGAGGTCGTGGAGGGCTATAGTATTTGGTTATCACAATGCCATAAATACAAATTAGATATAGAATTGATAGGCCTGCTCCTTGACTTGAGATTCCAAATTGGAGAATGCCGCTTTATTCAAAAAATCCTCATTGCCCACAATGATATACGGTGATTCCAGCAATGGAACCCACCACTGCAGCCCCACAGTGCTCTATGTTCTGACTGCAAATCTACGAATTTGCATGTGAATAGCCTCCCCTCCACCAACTCCACTCTTTCTGCGTCACCAGCAGACTGGGACATCTCACATCTCGCTGCCTCCGCCAGGACATTAAACTGTGAACAACTGTGGTCAGGGACTGATCTCTGGGGTACTCCAAACGCTACCTCCTTCCAGTCTGAAAACGACCCACTCATCCAGCCACACACTACCAGCAGTTTATCGATCTCCAGCGAAACAGCCTAATCACCTACTCCTGAGGTTCAATACCCTTGCTGACTCTGAGTTTACCACCGTCAAATGCCGGGAGGGACATAATAATCAGAAAGTCTCCAATCACAGCCGTGTAAATAAAATGTGATCTCAGTGGGTGTGTGGCGCATGCTCAGAATGCGAAGGAGACAGACAGACTGAGCCAAGTCACAGACTGATGTAGGGGAGGAATGATCCATTTTGATACAGAGCGGGAAGCGGAGAGTTTGATGTTGTGGCTGATGCCGGAACTGTGGCCAGTTAGAAGGTGAAATCTTGTTCGTCCAAATTGTTTAGAGTTGTGACAGTGTTTTTTTTTATATCAGAAGGCACCATGGAGACTAAAATTATCTGAGTTGAAATTTTGTCCTTCGCCCACTGATATGCTTTGTAAACTTTTAACAGTGTAGAAAAGTCAAAGGATTTGTGTATAGGAATCACAAACACAGCAGCTCGTTATTTCCGCTATATCTGTCAGTTCACCAGCGCTTGAATGCCGCCGATTCTTGAATGTGGAGGCGGAGATGCGGGAGAAGACAGCGCCTAACTCGCTACAAGGAGAGCCCGAACACGTGTCCATGTCCGTGATCTGATTGGATACATCGCCATGACGTTAATAGCAGTGTGACGTCATTCACTGGCTCTCATTTTGGAAGGGATTCAGTCGGCCATCGCAGATTCACCAACAGCTTCGCACTGGGAAGCGGCCGTTCACCTGCTCCATGTGTGTGAAGAGACTCATTCAGTTAACCCACCTTGTGATGCTCCGGTGAGTTCACACTAAATAGAGGCCACATTTCTGTACGGAGTGAGCAAAGTGTTTTACTCAATCATCCCAGATGCTGCAACACCAGCAACTTCACATCAGGGAGGAAGTTCAAATCAGCTCCGTGTTAAATGTTTAACTATCACGGTGACTGAAGGCAGCTGCGGGTTCATGAGGGACTGTTACTGTCAGATTCTGCAGTTCTTGCGGTTGATCATCGCACCCAGGACTGAACCCTGGTAACTGAGCATTGGAGGAGTCTGTTCTGCTGATGTTAGCCTTAAACTAGACTGATGTTTAATATTGTGGAGCTGTTAAAGATAAATCAGTTCTGAATCAGATCCCGTGTCTCAGGTATTCACAATATATACTAGAGAGGCAACTCGGCCGATCTGGTCGCTGCCCATTTTTCTGTTCCATTTCAGTACATCTACCCCTGCCGTTCCCCTCTCGCTTTCCCGGAGATTACAGGTTGTAACTAATCACCACTCTGTGGGACAGGAGATTTCTCTTGAATTTCATGGAAATATATAAATCCACAACACATTACAGACGCTGTTGTGCCAGCCATGTATCTTACTGTAGAAACTGCTTAGGATTACCCTACCGCATAGCCAGCTATTTTCCTAAGCTCCATGTACCTATCTAAGAGTCTCTTAAAAGCCCCTATTGTATCCGAATCTGCCACCGTCGCTGTTATGGGATACATGTTGATATTGAGTATATTGTTTCTGGAAACCACTTTCTGCGTTAAAATAGCTGCAGATTTTTCTATACATACAAGAAAAAAAATGAGGTGTGGACATTGAACCGCTGCTTGCAGAAATTTTTAATGGCACCCTCACTACCCATAAGGGCTTGCGCGAAAAAAAATTGACCCGCGTTGAAACACTGATGAAATGCGGAGGCGTCAGCGCTGTGACGTCTCCAAGTTTCACGCATGCGCGCAGTACACAGAAAGCCTTGGAAATATCAGAGCAGGTAAGAGCGATCCTCTGACTTTTTGTCTTAAACACCGATTTCGGGTAATTCCTGAGAAATCCCAACACCATGACCCGCAATCCTGGGACAGTCCTGCCCTCTTCCCTCTCTCTCAGCCCCACGATCCGTACACGGGTCCCGGGGAGCTTCCGGCTGATGAGGGAATGGGAACCGATGGATCTCTCAGACAGAGCTGAGCTCCAGCCATCTAAATGCAAGGATTAGGAACTCGGAGAAAGGGAACAAAATCTTTTACATCCGCAGTTGAGAAAATCACCTTTGTTCTGCCTCCAAACACAAGAGGAAAAACTGCAGATGCTGGAAATCCAAGCAACACACACGCAATGTCGGCGGAATTCAGCATTAGTACTCTTTTCCATAGATGCTGCCTGGCCTGCTGAGTTCCTCCAGCATTTTGTGTGTGTTGCTTTCTCTACCTCCTCTTGTTCTGGACTTTTCTACCGGTGAGAGCATGTTTTGTCCCATTCTCTCTGGGTACATAATGATATCAAACACTTTTGGCCTGGGCAACAAGTAACTTTCAGATCACAAATGTGCCAGACTCCAGTGAGACAAACTACTGTCCTTCCCTTCATTTACATTGGGATTGCCATCACTGAGTTCACCACCGTCAGTCACCTGAGGGAGGGTTCAGGGGAAATATTTATGTAGAATACAGAAACTGGTGATACCTGTTGCATTGTGGTGATACAAAAGTTGCTGGAGAATTTGTAAGTTGGAAGAAGTGGAGTGATATTTGGAAACTGACTTTTTAAAGCGTAATTTAGCAAGCAAACCACATATGGACAATATGCAAAAGCTTTGGTGAGAAAATCCTTCATTATCCATTACAGGCCTGCTACATAGATGAACTGGATCAAACCCAGAGGAGATCAAAGTTCCTATTGACAGTGATTTGCTAGATGTTAAAATGAATACCTCTCTATATAAAATTCACTGTGCACATCTTGTCGCAGGATAAAAAATGCACAGTACAAGATTTATCTGCACACTGGATATTACAAATGATAGGGGATATTGGAGGGAAGGAGGGGAGACCTGCAGTGTCCCTGATGCCCTCAGCTACTAGATGTGTATCCAGCTGCAGCTTGTAACCCTGCACTTTAAGGTGTTGGATCTTGAAATGGGTGAATTCCAGATCATCCAGCAGTTGGAAGGGGGTGATAGATATGACATGAAGAGAAGTGAATTACACCCAAGGTGCAGGACATAGGAAACTGGTTGAGAGTCAGGAAGGGGAATGAGGTTAAATAGCCATCGAGAGTACTCTAGTGACCATGCCCTATAACAACGGGTGGAACACTTTAGAAACTGTTGGGGGGAGGAAATTCAAAGGGCTGATAAGTGGATTTGTTAGTTAGGGGAACAGAACAAGTGGCGACTAATATCTTAGTGGTAAGGCTTACTAGAGGTAGTGGGGGGTGTTGATATGGTTAAAGTAAGTTGTAGGGGGAATGGGAGCTAAAATGACAGAACAGATAGTGGAGATGGTGAATTGAATTGACTTTATTATGTACATCCTTCATATAGATGTGTAGAAATATTTACGTTATGTTACCATCTAAATATGCAATGTGTAATTTAAATTGATTTATAATAATTAGTTTATATATAGGACAGTCAAGAAAACATAGAAATCAATTAATCAGTCTGATGGCCTGGTGGAAGATGATGTCCCAGAGCTTGTTGTTCCTTTTGCTGGTTTACCATTTCCTGGATGGTAGCAGCAGCAGGAACAGTTTGCGGTTGTGGTGAATTTGGTCCCCGATATTCTTTGGGCTCTTTTTACACACCTCCATACCCCTACTATCCAGGCTCCCATCCAAACGTCTTTTAAATGGTGAAACTGTGCTCATATTCACCACTTGTGCTGGCATCTCATTCCACACTCTCACGATCATTTCAGTAAACAGCTTTTCCAAATGTTTCCATTAAATTTTCACCCTCCCCACTGACCCATGACCTCTGGTTGTCATCCCACCCAACCTCAGTGGAAAAAGCTGCTTGCATTTACCCTATCTATACTCTCTTGATATTCTATACTTCTAACAAATCCTCAAAGCAATGTGTAATTTCCTTGTTTGTGTTTAGAGCCTTTTCTAGGTGTATAGGATGATGAGGGGCATTGATCGTGTGCACAGCCAGAGGTTTGTTTTCCCAGGGCTGAAATGTCTAACACGAGGGAGCTGAGTTTTAAGGTGCTTGGAAATAGATCCCGAGGGGATGTCAGGGGTAAGTTTTTTACACAGAGAGTTGTAGGTGCATGGAATGCACTGCCAGATATTTGCGTGAGATTGTTTTAGTTACTGTGGGGCCAGCACCCATGCAGCTCAGTGGGAACAGGGAATAATACCAATGGAGAGTCAAACAGCCAGGTCGCAGATTGGAGATGGCAGAAATGCCCCATTCTTACAGAGCCAGGAAGAACAACAGAGAGTTTGATGGTCATTCCAGATACCAGCACTCTGCCCAGTCAGAAAATGATTTCTCTCTCCTGTTTGGGTTAAACCTCACTGTAGCAGTGTGATGTCAGATCACACCTTGGCAACTCAAGTGATCTCATCTGAAATGTTGTCTTAAACACACTGATGGATTTTGTAAATCTTTTTACAGGTTAAAAATGGCAAGGAATTTGTCTACGGGAATCTCGAACACAAAACACCAGTTTTGCTGTCTCTGTCCAGATACATAAGAAGTGGAGCAAGGGATTCAGTCGATCATCCTTCCTGCTCAGACTGTGGGGAGGGATTCACTCGGTCATCTGAACGACTGGCACACCGGTCATTTTAAACAGGTGAGGAACCCTGTTAAAATCTGCTCATCTGCTCAGACAGTGGGAATGGATACAGTTGGTCATTTTATCTGAAGGGACATCACCAAGTTGACACTGGGACAAGGCCATTCACCTATTCTGTGTGTGAGAAGGGATTCAGTCGGTCATCCCACCTGTGGACACACCAGTCAGATCACACTGGGCAGAGGCTGGTCCTTTGCTGAATTTGTGGAAGGACTCACTCGATCATCTGACCTAATGGTTCACTAGCAAATTCACTCCGGGGAGCGGCCGTTCACCTGCTCAGACTGTCGGAAGGGATTCACTTGGTCATCCACCCTAATGGCTCACCAACAAGTTCACACCGGGCAGTGGCGGTTCACCTGCTCGGACTGTGGGAAGGGATTCACTTGGTCATACCAACTGAAGGTACATCAGAGAGTTCACACTGGAGAGAGGCCGTTCACCTGCTCGGACTGTGGGAAGGGATTCACTCAGTCATCTGAACTGAAGGTACATGAGAGAATTCACACTGGAGAGAGGCCATTCACCTGCTCAGACTGTGGGAAGGGATTCACTCGGTCATCCACCCTAATGGTATACCAACGAGTTCACAACGGGCAGCGGCCATTCACCTGCTCGGACTGTGGGAAGGGATTCACTTGCTCATCTGAACTGAAGGTGCATCAGCGAGTTCATACTGGAGAGAGGCCATTCACCTGCTCAGACTGTGGGAAGGGATTCACTCAGTCATTTAAGCTGAAAGTACATCAGCGAGTTCACATTGGGGAGCGGCCATTCACCTGCTTAGAGTGTGGGAAGGGATTCACTCAGTCTGCCCACCTACGAGCACACAGGTCAGTTCACACTGGGGAGAGGCTGTTTACCTGTTTGTACTGTGGGGAGGGATTCATTTTGTCAACTCAGCTACTGAGACACCAGTCAGTTCATAGTGGGGAGAGGCCATTCACCTGCTCAGACTGTGGGAAGGGATTCACTCAGTCATACAACCTAATGGCTCACCAGCGAGTTCACACCGGGGAGCGGCCGTTCACCTGTTCGGACTGTGGAAAGGGATTCACTTGCTCATCTAAACTGGAGCTACATGAGAGAGTTCACACTGGAGAGAGGCCATTCACCTGCTTAGACTGTGGGAAGGGATTCATCACATCATCTCAACTGAAGGTACATCGAAGAGTTCACACTGGGGAACGGCCATTCATCTGCTCAGAATGTGGGAAGGGATTCACTCAGTCATGTCATCTAAAGGCACATCAGCTAGTTCACACCAGAGAGAGGCTATTCACCTGCTCAGACTGTGGGAAGGGATTCACTGGGTCATCCCAACTACAAGCACACCAGTCAGTTCACACTGGGGAGAAGCCATTCACCTGCTCAGTCTGCGGGAAGAGATTCAGTCAGTCATCTAATCTGAAGGTACACCTGCGAGTTCACACTGGGGAGAAGCCATTCACCATCTGAAGCCTGAATTTTACCTCTGCATAGATGCTACTTGTGTGTTCTTGTGCCTGTGTCACTCTGCCAAAACGCTAGTTGGCATTGGGGTTCTGTGGTACTGTGTTGCAGTGACTCGTGCTGAGTTGGGAACGATGGCGACTGCTGACTACATCTTGTTGGAGTTGGAGCTAATCGATGTTGAACAAGAGTTATTTTTATTGGAATTACTGCAGCGCAGGAAAGAGAAGTTTTCCCATTACTTTGTGCAGTCCACAATGTCCAAACCGATGTTTGTGGAAATTTCTTTGCACGAATTTGATGCCATTTTCAAGTGTTTATTCTCTGCCGTTGAAGAGTCATGCAAATGTACATATTTTCTGACTACATCACTTAACCTTTCCTCGACTTGGTCCACTTCCCAACTTCGAAGCAACTGGAAATTCATAGGAGGAAACTGGCTGCTGCCAAGTGAACCATTCACAGTTCTTGCGGTCTGTGTCACCACGACGCATAGCTACATTTTTGGGAATGTGCACGTTAGGCCTCATTAGGTAAAAGTCTTTCTTGGAGGCGCTACATGGAGTGGGTAGCTTTCGGGCCTTGCTCCACTCATTTTATATTTACTTACCACCCCTTTAATATCCTTACCAAAGTGTTTATAACAATTTTATATGTTTGAATTTGAATTTTAATCGACTGAAATGGCTTATAGAGGAAGAAACGTATTAGCTGAAGGCGAGGAAACTGGCAATGGAAATGGGAAGAAAGAAGATGTCTTTGAACAGCCTAAAGAGTTTCAACTTACTTTACAGGCTATCTCGAATCTTTTGGATGAAAAACTTGATAAAAGGTTTAGTACCTTGGAAGTATGGTTCAAGGAGAGCTAAGGTGGATTGGCAACACTTGAAAAGAAGAATGAAAAACAGCAGTGACAAATTTCAGTGCCTTATATGCTGGAAAACAGAGAGATCACAAATTGAATTCTTTGGAAAAGAAACAAACTTCGACCACTCATACATTGGAGCAGAATAAAGTCAAGATTATTGATTTGGAGAGTCGAAGCCACAGACTGAATTTGCGAATAATAGACTCAGTGAGGACATTGAGAGCTGGGATCTTACTCAGTTTTTTTCTCAATTCTCAATGGAGGTCTTTGGCTCGGAGGTTTTTTCTTCTCTTCATGCGCTCGACCGTGCACATCGGGCGCTGAAACCAAAACGATCGAAAGGGTTAAAACCGCGTCATGTAATTCTTCGATGTCACAATATGAATACTAAGGAGCTCTTCATTCGGATTGCTCGTCAGAAAGGAGTTACTGAGCATCAGCATCTTAAGTTTCATTTTGTTGAAGATTGTTGTCCTCAGGTTATGCAAGAAAGATCGCATTTTAAAATGGTGATGTCAGAATTATATCAGAGGAATCTTCATCCGGCTTTGTTATATCCCTTTCACCTAAGGGTTGTTCTGCCTCATAGATCATTCAAATGCTTTAAATCCATGGATGAAGCAAAACAATTTCTCGAAGATCTAAGCTTGAATGCAGATGTCTAATATTTTGAAGATCAATATTTGTGTTTGGATGTCTATGAAATTTACCATTCCTTTGTGTCTGTTTATATCTGGTTTATTAGTTAACAACTAGCTTATAGATTTGGACACTTTAGAACTTTGCCCTTGGGTTGATTACAGTCGTACTGTGTTCTGATGTACGGATGTTTATTATGTTTCCATGTTAAAGTTCCTTTCTTTTACCTTCATTGTTTTACTTTTTTATTTTTAATTGTTTGCTTTTGAAAATTATTAAGTCTTTGATTTGTTGAATTTTTTTTTCTTGAAGTATTATTAAGATTGTATTTTGTGTCATTTTTAAAGACCTTTGTCATTTAAAACGGTCTGCAATAGGCTGTTTTCTCCAAAAAGTGTTTGACATTCCTCGTAATTTTTTGACTATGGATGGTTTGTATATTTTTTTTTGTAATTTGGAGATTTTTCCTCATGGGAGATGGGGGTAGAGAGGTTCTTAGATAGTTCTCTGGCTCTCTATTGGCCAGGTTTTTGGTCTTTGTGGGTGGGGGATAGGGCTATTAGTCTAGGATTTTTCTTTTGGGCTGAATTGAAGCTACAACAATGTCTCTGTTGTCATATCTTCTGGTTCCTCTTTAAACTTTCCCTCTTCCTGATTCATGAGTTTCCTATGCAAAATGGTTAACACTTTACATACTACATTGTTTATTTAAGGAAAATAGATATCATTAATTATTTTGGAATTATTAATTTTGTTTCATGGAATACAAATGATTTGAATCATCCAATTAAATGCAAGAAGATTTGTAGAGTTTTTCATAGACTGAATGCTCAGCTTATGTTTGTGCAGGAGGCTCGTGTGAGGAAGGAGGATAATCAGTACTTCTTTAGGTTTTGGAAAGGCCAGCAGTTTCACTCATTGACTAAGGTGAAAGGTGTTTCTTTTTTCTAGACTCCTGGAACTTATTTCTTCACTATGATACAATTTCAGACCCATATTCTGGATCTCTATTAGACACTAGTTAACTTTATAAAGATAAATTAGTTTTGGTTAATATTTATGCACTGAATACTGACTATCCTGAATTCTTTAAGCATGTTTTTGTATTTTTTTCTCAATTTAAATGAATATATGGTAATATTGGGTGGAGATTTTAATTGTTGTCTGAATCCTATGATGAATGATGGTTCATCTCCATTTTACTTCAGGGCACAAGTTTTGTTAATTTCATTAAAGAACAGATTGCCTTTTTCTTTTCAACTAACTCAATGGAAGAAATTTTCAGTGGGATATTATACCTTTAAAACATACATCTGAGGGCAAATTATCTCATACTCTGTTGGATTGAAAAAAAATTCTTAATGAAATATGTACATTGGTTAATAATATTAAAGAAATTGATAGAAAATATTCTTTTGCTCCCATTTTAAATCTTTATAAAGAGAGAATTGAACTTCAGATGCAACATCATTTGTTATTAACATCCCCGATTGAAGATTAGTTACTTAAAACTAAGAGTCTATTTTATAAATATGGTAATAAATCAGGAAAATTATTAGGTAACCAATTAAAAGTGATTTGGCAAAACTTCAGATTAATAGGGTTTGCAAACGGGAAGGTATTTTGACGGTTGACCATGGTGAAGTTAACAAATCTTTTAGACAATAGACAATAGGTGCAGAAGTAGACCATTCGGCCCCTCGAGTCTGCGCCGCCATTCTGAGATCATGGGTGATCATGCACTATCAATACCCAGTCCCTGCCTTGTCCCCATATCCCTTGATTCCCCTATCCATCTGATATCTATCTAGCTCCTTCTTGAAAGCATCCAGAGAATTGGCCTCCACCGTCTTCCGAGGTAGTGCATTCCACACCTGCACAACTCTCTGGGAGAAGAAGCTCTTCCTCAACTATGTTTTAAATAACTGACCTCTTATTCTCAATCCATGCCCTCTGGTACTGGACTTTCCCAACATCTGGAACATATTTCCTGCCTCAATCCTATCAAATCCTTTAATTATCTTAAACGTTTCAATCAGATCCCCTCTCAATCTCCTCAATTCCAGCGTGTACAAGCCTAATCTCTCCAATCTCTCTGCGTAAGACAGCCCTGCCATCCCAGGAATCAACCTAGTGAATCTACGCTGCACTTCCTCAACTGCCAGAATGTCCTTCCTTAAACCTGGAGACCAAAACTGTACACAATATTCCAGGTATGGTCTCACCAGGGCCCTGTACAAATGCAAAAGTACATCCTTGCTCTTGTATTCAATTCCCCTTGTAACAATCAGAATTTCCTGATGATTCTACAATAATGCATGAATTTTAAAAGAAATTAAATATTCTGAAATTATCAGTTAATGAACGTTTAGTGTTAGTCACACCCATTACTGAAGGGGAAGTAAGCAATTTAGTCAATGAATTCTGGTAAAGCACCTGGTCTGGATGGTATACTGCTGAATTTTTCAAATCTTTTTCTGATTTACTTTCTCCTGGTTAGGTAAAAATTTTAAAGATGCTTTATTTATAGGTAAATTACCACAATCCTTTTATGAAGCATCTATTTCTTTAATTCCTAAAAATGATAAAGATCTCACTGAATGTGCATCATACAGACCTCTATCTTTGGTGAATGCGGAATCTAAAATCCTTTCTAAAATATTAGCAATTAGATTGAAGAAGGTATTGCCACAAATTGTCTCTGAGGATCAGACAGGATTTATTAAAAATCATTATTCACATTTTAATGTTTGGAGATTAATGAACATTGTATACACTATTTTATCTAAGACTCCAAAATGTTATCTTGCTCGAAACCGAGAAGGCGTTTGATACACTTGAATGGGAATTTTTTTTTACTATATTTGTTAAATCTAATTTTAGCCCAAAATTTATATTTTGGATCCAATTGATATATACTTTTGGCGTCTGTTTCACTAATAATCAGAGATCCCCTTTCTTTAGGCTTTTCCAAGGTACTAGACAAGGCTGTCCTTTGAGCCTCTTACTATCAGCCCTTGGCATCCCTATTTGTGATTCACCCAACTTATTTGGTGTTACTCATGGGAATGGGACGCATAAAGTATCGCAATATGCAGATATATGTCACTATATATTTCTAATCCAGAGAAATCCATTCCTGCAGTAATAACACGACTTCCTCAGTTTAGTAGTTTTTCTGCCTATAAACTGATTCTGAATAAAAGTGTGCTTTATCCATTAAATATGCAATTCTCGATGAATAGACAGTCATCATTTAGATTGGTTGCTGATTAATTATTTGGGTGTTAAAATTACTAAGAATCGCAACAATTTATTTAAAGTTAATGTTTACCCTTAATTGATCATGTTAAACAATTGTTTACTAAATGGTCCCCATTGTCCTTATCCTTGATTGGTTACATTAATGCTATTGAGATGATTATTTTACCTAAATTTCTGTATCTATTTTATGCAATATCAATTTTTATCCCTAAATCTTTCTTTTTGATATTATTGATTCTAAAATTTCTTCATATATACGGCAGAATAGAAATTCCTGCTTAAGGAAGAAATATTTACAGCAGTCAAAACAGGAAGGCGGATCCTAGATTTTATTATTGGGCAATTAATATTCGATTTAACGTTTTGGACACAAGAGATGGTTGAAACTTAGTGTCCAGAATGGATGAACCTCGAGCGTGAGTCTGTACAGGAGTTTTCATTGGCTTCTATTTTAGAGGCTTTGCTCCCCTTTGCACTTACTAAATTGAATAAACAAATGGTAAATCCAATAATTAAACGTAAAATAGGAATATGGTTTCAATTTTGTAAAGTTTTTGGACAATAAATATATACTCTCAAGTTCTATTATATCTTTTTTTTCTTTCAACCGTTTAAATTGATCAAGCTTTTCTTTTACGGAAAACAAAGGGAAAATTATGTTTTCGTAACTTATTTATGGCTGATTGTTTTATGTCTTTTGAACAGTTTTCTAATAAATATGATTTCCCTAGATCACACTTTTTCTGATATTTACAGATTAGAAACTTTTTGAATGTTATTTTACTTTCTGTTCCGATATCACATCAAATTGAAGTTACGGGGGAAAAAAAAAGTTCAAATCCATATCAAAAGAGTTTATCATCATTTATTTATGATTTAATTATGAAAATACGCTTAGATACTTCTGATAAAATTAAGAATGGGTCGGAAAGAGAACTTTGGATACATTTACCTGTGCAGAAATGCGAGAAAATACTTCAATTAGAAAATACCTCTTCAGTGTGTGTCAGACATGCCTTCATGCAATTTAAGATGGGTCAAAGGGCACATGTGTCCAAGGATAAGTTAGCTCATTTTTACTGCCATATAAATCCTGTCTGTGATCAATGTAATTCCGAGGTAGCTTCATTGAAACGTATGTTCTGCTCTTGTCCTCTTCTAAAAATAATATTGGAAAGATATATTTGATATTATCTCAGTAGTTCTGCGTATTGATTTACAGCCACATCCTATTATTGCAATATTTGGACTACCAGTGATAGATTCTAGTCAACTATCCTCATCAGCTTGTCGTCTAATTGCATTTGTTACATTAATAGCCAGAAGACCCATTTTACTTGAAGGATTCCAATCCCCCAACTACCTTGTAAAGGTTTTCCCAAGCTGTAGCATGTCTAACCTTGGAGAAAAAAAAATACGAGTGGTACAGTGGATCCTTCGGTTAAATTTGAAGAGACTCGGAGAGCATTTATTCAATAATTTCATATGATGTAAGTTGACCCTTTCCGAATCTTGTGTAATAAGGTTTTGTTCATGTATAGAGGAGCGGAATTAATGACAAATAATAATTTCAGCCATTGTGATTTGACAGCCCAACCTTTGTCTATTTCTTTTTATTTAGATTAGTTTTTTTTTTCTAGTTTAGTGTGTTTTCCCTGTATAGAATATCTTTTTCATGGTTAGTTGCTGTGAGATTGGGAGGTTAAATTATATTTGTCATTTGGAATTGGTGTTTTTACATGTTAACCGTTATTAATGTAATCCCGACCTCTTTATATCATTACTATTATTGCTATGATTATTAAATTTGAAACTTAATAAAAAGATTGAAAAGGAAAAGAGAATTGCCTGCTACCAGGTGGGCCACTCACAGTTCTTGTCGTCTGCGTCGCTGCGACGCGTAGTTACATGTTTAGGAATGTGCACGTTAGGCTACGGCATACTGTACAGCAGAGGGTGCAGCGTCGGGTACGCGGCTACGTAGAGCTTTCGACGTAGCCTCGACGGAGAAGAATAATTCAGGCTTCAATGTGTGGGAAGGGATTCACTTGGCCATCTCAACTACAGAGACACCAGCGAGTTCACACTCGGGAGAGACTGATCACCTGCGCAGACTTTAGGAGGAGATTTTCACAGCCAAATCAACCAAAAGTGCATCAGTGAGTTCACACTGTGGAGAGGTTGTTCATCTGCTGTGAATGAGGGAAGCGATTCACTCAGTCATCTAACCTTACGTAACTTTCGCTTCAGCTGGCAGTTTAATATACGGGGTGATAGTTCCCCCCCCCCCCCACCCCCAGCCCGTCCAAACTTAAGAAATCTCATTTGGGTGAATGTTGTGTGATGTGTCCCATGTTACAGATCAGTACCCTGAAATTACAAACGATACACAATATGCAATTAAACGATTCAGCTCTATATTTCTTACTTTGACTATAGAGTTAGTAAAGAAAATGAATAAAAAAGGAAAAAGGGCCCGCTCTCTCCATTCACGTCTTCTCATCTCTCGCCAGCAAAAAACCGTGAAAATATCTCTTCCAGACTCACAAGAAAGAATATTTCTGTCATTGCATAGCCCCACACTCGAGAATCCTATTTCCTCTAGTCCTAACAAACACCGCTGCTACAGAGAAACCATTACCTCAGCAGCGAAACATTACAGAGAGGCCGTTACTTTAGCAGTGAAACCTTACAGCGTGTTACACTTACCACACACTACCGGTTCACACTGGGAGAACGTTTCAATGAGCTGCATGCTGGATATTTGTCCATCACCGTTGCTGAATGCAATGTCGAGAGTGACTGTCGGTGCTGAACTCTGCAATTATTGGTACTGCTCACCACACCCAGTTCTGTACCCTGGTCACTGGGCATGAGAGGGGTTTCTTCTGCCACATATTCTCCTTTAATGGGACTAGATCTGTGACAAATGAATCATTTCTATATTAAATGCTGTCTCCGGTACTGAGTGAATTTATAACACACCTAGTGTACAGCAGAGAGTGAACTCAGGCCGGCTGGACCCTGCCAGTGATTCTGTTCCACAGCAGATCTTTCAAATCCTCCCCTGTTATTCACCTCTCACTGTCCATGTGAATGAGTTCCAAATAGTCACCACTCTGTGGGTGAAGAGGTTCCCCTTGAATTCTCTGCAGACCGAAGAAGTCGAGCTGACTACAGTTCTGTTTGAGATGTTCTTCGCCCTCAAATCTCTAGTATTCTAAAGCTAAGGTGACAAAACCGTGGCTTATACGAGTAACCAAAGAAAACATAAAAACCAAAGAGAGGCCATAGAGCAAAAATCACTAGTATGTTGAAGGATTGGGAAGATTTTAAAAGCCAACAGAATGCAACTAAAATAATTAAGAAGGAAAAAATGGAACACTTAAGTGAGCTAGCCGGTAATATTAAAGAGGATACCAAATGTTTCTTCAGGTAATTCTAGTGTAAAAGAAAGGCGGAAATGGATATCGAACCACTGTAAAATGATGATGGAGAGGTATTAATGGACTCGGGGTGCACGGTGATGGCAGATGAACTGAATAAGTATTGTACATCACTCTTATCTCTCGAAGACACCGACAGGAATACGGAAGTTCCAGATGTTAGTAGTCAGAATGTGTGAAGTTACATTGCTCGGGAGAAGGTTCTTGGAAACAGAGATGGTCTGAAGGTAAACAGGTCACCTATACAGTATAGTATACACCCCAGAGATCGGAAAGAGGTGGCTGAAGAGATGTGGAGGCATTAGCAATGATTTTTCGAGGATCGTTAAGGAAATAAAATCCTAAGAAGTTATTTTTTTCCTTCACTACTCCCCCTCTCGCAGTTTCACCTATCACCGACCACTTCTTCTACCCTTTTCACCCCCACACTTTTTCCTCTGACGTCTCATCTTTTTTGTTCCCAGTCCTGATGAAGGGTCTCTGCCCGAAACGTCGACTGTTTACTATTTCCCATTTATGCTGCCTGGCCTCCTAGGTTCCTCCAGCATTTTGTGTATGTGTTGCTTGGATTCCCAGCATCCACAGAACGTTGCAGTTGATACTGATAACAGACAGATAGTTTAGAGCAAAGCTGCAGTCTGTAAAAGGTCTTCGATAGGTTTGGAGAACGGACAACGAAGTCGTGGATGAAATGTACGGAAATGTACAGTGTATGCAAATGTACGGTCATGTACAATTGTGGAAGGAATAAGGGCGTAGAGAAAAAAAATAAATGGGAGAAAATTCAAAAATCAGAAGTGCATAAGTACTTGGGAATCCTTGAGCAGGAGTCCTTAAAGGTTTGCTTGCAGATTGATGAAGGATGACAACTGTAATGTTAGCATATAAGAACAAGGATGTGACACTGTGGCTTTAAAACGCATTGGTCAGATTGCTCTTCGTGTATTGTGAACAGTTTACAACCTGCGAAAACAGATGTGCTCGTATTGGAGCGGGTCCGGAGAACGTTCACGGGAATAATTCCAGTAACGAATGAGGAGCGATAGATAGCTATGACCCTGTACTCGCTGGTCTAGAAGACAGAGAGGGGATCTCATTAAAACCTATTAAATATTGACAGGCCTCGACAGCGTGGCTCTGAAGAAGATGGACCCTGTACTGTGTGATTCTGGGACCACAGGTCACAACCTCAACGTATCGGGCATCTACTGACAGCAGAGATGAGGAGGATTTTCTTTAATCCGGGAGTGGTAAATCTTTAGAATTCATTGCCACGGACGGAGTAGAGGCCAAGTCATTGAGTGTATTTTAAATGGATGTTGAAAGATTATGGGGAGAAGGCAGGAGAATGGAGTTGAGAGATAATCAATTGGACACGAAGGAATGGCGGAGCAGACTCGATTGGCTGAGCAGCCCCTGTATGATATCTCATGGCTCATGGTCTGAAGAAGAGGCCAGTGAGGTTGCATTAGGGTTCGGATATTGTTAGGGTATCCACGCCTGGATTATTGTATTCAGTTATAGGAAAGAGGACGCTAAGCTAGAATGAGTGCAGAAAAGATTTACGAGAATGCTGCTGATACTTGAGGCACTGAGTTCCGGAGAGAGGTTGGACAGGTTGGGACTTCGCACCTTGAAGTGCAGGAGATTGAGGTGACCTTATGCAGGTGTTCCAAACTATGAGTGTAGAAATGGGGAATGTGCGCAGTTGAGTGAACTCGACCTTTGCTTCTTGGAGCGACTGAGGAGGAGAGGTGATCTGATAGACGTGTATAAGATGATGAGAGGTATTGATCGTGTGGACAGTCAGAGGCTTTTTCCCAGGGCTGAAATAGTTGCCACAAGAGGACAGGTTTAAGTTGCTGGGGAGTAGGTATAAAGGAGATGTCAAGGGTAAGTTTTTTACACAGAGAGTGGTGAGTGCGTGGAATGGGCTGCCGGCAACGACGGTGGAGGCGGCTACAACAGGGTCTTTTAAGAAACTACTGGATAGGTACATGGAGCTTAGTGAAATAGAGGGCAATGGGTAAGCCCAGTAATTTCTAACGTCGGGACATGTTCCTCACAACTTGGTGGGCTGAAGGACCTGTATTGTGCTGTACGTTTTCTATGTTTTTCTGTTTACTTTTCTTTTACCCAATTTTTGTGGAATCAACAACCAGAGGGCACCGGTTTAAGGTCAGAGAGGATTGATTTAATAGTGATCCCGGGGGACAATTATTAATCCACTCTCCCTTCCGGTTCATTGTTTAACTAACACGATGAGTGCACTGTCAGGTTGGAGGAGAAACAACTCATATTACATCCGGGTAGTTTACAACCTGATGGCATGAACGACGATGTCTTTAACAACTACCTCCACTTTTTCTTTTCATCAGCCCACACGCCCGTCTCTTCCATTCTGTCTCCCCACTTCTCTCTTCTCCACTGCGGATCAGCTCCCTCTGGCTCCTCTTTTACTTCCTTTTGTCCCATGGTCCGCTGTCTTATCGTATCAGATTCCTTCTTTTCAGCCCTTAGAATTTTCCACCTACCACCTCACAGCGTCTCGCTTCATCTCCCTCCTCCCCCACCCACTCACCTTCACTCTTATCAGGCTTCACCTATCACCTACCAGCTTGGACTCTTTCCATTCCCCACACCATCTTATTCCGGCTTCTCCCCACTTCCAGTCCTGATGAAGGGTCTCGGCAGGAAATCTCTGTTTTGCTTTATCCCCTCTATCGAAGCTACCGGACCTCCTGACTTCCTCCAACATTTTGTGTATGTTACTCTGCATCTCCAACATCTGCAGAATCTCATCGGGACAGAGTGCAGAAAGCAGAGACGACATCTGGTCTCTTTAATGTCGAGGAGGGCACACCCGCAAAACTGGAAACAGTAGATGACCCCAACAAGCACGATGTTGAAAAGTTGCCTCAAATGGAAGGACTGTTTAGGACCCTGACCAGTGGTGAGGAGAGTGGTTAGGTACATCTCTGGCACTTCATCTACTTGCAGTTGGCGTCCAGCCCCGACACCCCTTCTTATCGTGGTGATTTACCACAATAACAGGACCCCCTGATTTGCGGTGTTACGAACCCCGTAACTGGGTCACTTACCAGCAAAGATAGAGAGCTCCGTTGAAGTCTGATGGTACTATTTTTAACAGTATTTATTAGAAAAAAATACACAAAAATAATATCAATGCAAACATACAGATAATATACGTCGTCAATACTAAATCTAAAAGTGCGGGTATAATAATAATCATTAAGAAATAGCTCTTTCGTTGTCTAGGGGATAATGTATTGTCCGATGGAAATATAAAAGTCACTCAGTTCATTCAGGCTGCAGCCTTTGGTTGGAGTCAAGAGAGAGATTTTTAGAAACTTGCCAGCTTTTCCTTTTTATGATTTCGATCCATCGAGAGTTCCGTTGGTGTAGCCAGTCGTTTAGCTAAGCCGTTCTTTCGTGGTGAGCCCGCCAACCCAGGCAAGGGAAAGGACGCACGCGAGCCCCACCGGCTGTCGCTATTAAACGCTGTCACGGGATTCCTAGCGTTTCTCCTGGTGCGTCTGAAGGGGTTGTTCCCCAGACCCTCTTTTATCCTTACTCACGGGGATTCAGATGTCAATCAGGTTGGGATGATGCAATCCCTCAACCAGCCCACTCTGGTCATTCCCTGAGGGCTTCAATGAATAGTTCAGTACTCAATACACAATTCCGTCTCCCAGAGACAATGGCCGTTATCCGTGGCTTTGTCTTGTGGAGGCCAGGACACATTCCAAACCGTGTGTATTCTGGACGTCTCTCTCTCATTTCCTGGGTCCCAGACCCGAATTAATAGCGATCTTGCGATTCTCAAAAATGAGGGGGCTACTTTGTACCCTTCGGCCCCTCAGAGTTGTGGCACATTCGTAACAGTGGACTCCATTGTCACCAGGTGGTGCTCTGCCGCAATAACGCTGAGAGACAAAAATGTGACGCTTCAGCCTGCTGAAATGTTTATTCAAGATTCAGGGTTGTTTAATTCCATTTCCAGCAGACACATGTAAATGAGGTCGAAATAATTATTACTCCGGTTCCAATGCAACACAGAAACACAACAGTAACAACATATATCCACGGCTTATATACTGTGCACGGATTGATGGTATGTTCATAAAGTGATGCTCGGCATAGGATGCCTGCATTTAAGATGACAGACAGGAAACGATAAAGCAGAGGTGTTTGGTGTTGCGGAAGGCTGGGTTAGAGGGTAGAGATATTTATCAGCTTTACTGCTTGGGAAAAGTAGCTGTCCCGGAGGCTGGTAGTCCTGGTGAGGACGCTGCATATCTACCCCCGATGGAAGAGAGACAAATAGTCCATGAGTCGGATGGGTGAAGGTTGATTGTGAAAATTAGATTGGTGCTTGATCTCAAGAGAGGGAATTTGGAAAATACCAATGAGATGCCTTTCAGAACAGCTTGGGATTGTGCAGCTGGCTGGTGGCGTAGTGGCATCAGTGGCGGGAGGTCCTGAGTTCGAATCCAGCCGGCACCCTTGCATGCTCTACATCCATGCTGGTTTAAGAGCTGATGATCTCTTAAAAAATATCTCACCCGGCAGAAGGCAAATACAACAATGAGAAGCCATTGCTGTAACTAGCCTCGCACACGATTTCCCAATACGTCAGAGGAAATCGCCCGCTAAATTGAAAATCCCGGATGTGACCTACCTTTCCTTTGCAATTGTGCCCACTGCGGAAAAGTTAATTCTGGAATGAACCAAATTTGATTGGGGAGCTTTTGGTAAAGGGAGCAGGTGATAATGATAATATCATGACTGAATTCACCCTTCACTTTGAGAGGGGAAAGGTAAAACAAGATGCATCATTATTAGTGGAGTGAGGGGAACTACAGAGGCACTGGAGAAGAGCTTACCAAAATTGATTGGAAGGCTACACTGGCAGGGATGATGGCAGAATAGCAATGGCAGGAGTTGATCCACTTGACACCCTCAGGGTTGAAGAGAAACACATCATATTCCAACTGCATAGCTCCAACCTGAAGGCATGAATATCGATTTCTCCTTCCATTAAAAAAAATCACAGCCCATTGCCTTTCCTTCTACTTACTCCTGAGTAACGTGACATTGCACATTCTGACCACTGACATCTGGGACTTCCATACTCCTGCCAGTGTCTTCCAAAGAGTACGATACTTATTCAGTTCATCAGCCATCACCTTTCACCCTCTCCCCATTATTCCCTCTCCAGCATCATTCTCCAGTGGCTTGATATCCATTTCTGTTTCACTTTTACATTATATGTACCTGAAATTAAAAATGGTATCCTCTTTAATATTACTGGCTAGCTCACCTAAGTATTCCATCTTTTCCTTCTTAATGATTTTAGTTGCATTCTGTTCATTTTTAAAACTTCCCAATTCTCTAACTGCCTGGTGACTTTTGTTCTGTGCCCTCTTTCGTCTTTATGTTGTCTTTGGTTTCTCTTAGCAGCTACGGTTTTGTCACCTTACCTTTAGAATACTACTTCCTCTTTGTGATGTGTATATCCCGTGACTTCCAGAAATTCCAGCCATTGCTGCTTTGTTTTCATCCCTGCCCATGTTCTTTCCAAATCAATTTTGACCAAATTTTCTCTCAGGCCTCTCAAATTATATTTTTATTCATATCTGACATTAGTTTCTCCTTCTCTAATGTCGGGGTGAATTTGATCATATTAAGATCACTTGTCCCAAAGGGTTCCTTGAAATTAAGTGACCTAATTAATTCCGGTTTGTTACATCACCCAATCCAGAATAGCTGATCCCCAAGTGGGCTCAACCACGAGCTGCTCTAAAAAAACATCTTGTAGGCAATCTAGGAATTCCTCCTCTTGAGACCAACACCATCCTGATTTTCCTAATCACCTGCATGACAATCCCCCATGAATATTGTAACATTGCTCTTTTGGCACTCATTTTCTATCTCTCATTGTAAATTGTGGACCACATGATGTTTTGGGGCCACTATACAATTCCATTCAAGGATTTTTTTGTACGTTTGCTGTTCCTTATTTCTACCCACAGATTCTACTCTACCCAACCCTATGGCCTCCTCTTATCTAATGATTTTATTTAATATTTTACCAACAGAGCCACACAACCCCACTACTGGCTTGTTATTTCACTAAACATATAAATATCTGGGAAACAGGGGAACCTGCAGATGCAAGAAATCAAGAGAAATTCACACAAAGTGCTGGAGAAGTTCAGCAGGTCAGGCAGCATTTATGGATGGGAATCAACATTTCCGGCCGTGACCCTTCTTTGGGACTCGTGATAACAACGTATCTGGAAAATCAACAAGCAAAAACAACAGAATGTAGTGCAATATTGGGAAAACCTTTGACAAAATTTATTTCAAGGCTTTAAAAAACTGTGGAACAGAGCTCTATGCTCAACAAATACAACAAAGGCAATAAACACTTCCATCAATACCGACATTGACTTTTTTTAATGAAAATATCTTAGTCCCATTTCAATCAGTAAATTTTACAAAGATAAGTAAGAACAGAAATGACAAGTTTAGAAAAGACTACTTACACTCAAACCCACCTAGATTAACACTTCCTTGGACAGAAGGAGGAAGAGGAATAACGCACATGAGAAAAAATAATCACATAAGACCATAAGACAAAGGAGCAGAGTTGGCCATTCGGCCCATCGAGTCTGCTGCACAATTTCATCATGAGTGGATCCAATCTGCCCTTCAGTCCCATTCCCCCACCTTCTCACCATAACCTTGGATGCCCTGACTACTCAGATACCTATCAATCTCTGCATTAAACACATCCAATGACTTGGCCTCCACTGCTGCCCGTGGCAACAAATTCCACAGATCCATCACCCTCTGACAAAAAAAATTCTCTGATTCTCTGTTCTGAATGGGTCCCCTGCAAACCACAAGTCATGCCCTCTTGTACTAGACTCCCCCAGTCACTCTCGAAATTGCATTCAGCAATGGGGATGCATTCAGCCTGCAGCTTATTGAAACTTTCTCCCCAATGTGAACCCGGTCATGTGTTACAAGGTTAGATTATTGAGTGAATCCCTTCCCATATTCACAACAGGTGAATGGCCCCTCCCCAGTGGAACATAATGATGCAGCCTTGGTGGAGACGGTTGAGAGAATCTCTCCCCAAAGTCTGAGCAGACGATCAGTGGTGTGAACTCGCTGGTGTTCTAATAGATGAGATGATCGTGTGAAAGCCTTCCCACATTCACAGGTCGACGGCCTTTCCCCAGTGGATCTCACTGGTGTGCCTGCAGATCAGATGACTGAGTGAATCCCTTCTCACTATCTGAGAGGGTGAAATCCCTCTCTGCAGTGTGAACTGACTGGTGTGTCACTAGGTGAGATGATGTGGTGAATCCCTTCCCACAGTCTGAGCAGGTGAATGGCCTCTTCCCAGTGTGAACTCGCTGGTGTGTCTGTAGGTTGGATGACTGAGTGAATGTCTTTCCACAGACTGAGCAGGTGAATGGCTTCTCCCCAGTGTGAACTGACTGGTGTCTCCGTAGGTGTGATGCCTGAGTGAATCCCTTCCCACAGTCTGAGCAGGTGAACAGCCTCTCCCCCGTGTGAACTCGCTGGTGACTCTGTAGGTTGAATGATCGAGTGAATCCTTTCCCACAGTCTGGGCAGGTGAACAGCTTCTCCCCAGTGTGAACTTGCTGGTGTCTCTGTAGGTTAGATGACTGAGTGAATCTCTTCCCACAGACTGAACAGATGAAATCCCTCACTGCAGTGTGAACTGACTGGTGAGTCACCAGGAGAGATGATGTGGTGAATCGCTTCCCACAGTCTGAGCAGGTGAACGGCCGCTCCCCAGTGTGAACTAACTGGTGTGCTTGTAGGCTACCTAACTGTGTGAATCCCTTTCCACAGTCTGAGCAAGTGAACGGCTTCTCCCCAGTGTGAACTCGCTGGTGTGTCTGTAGGTTGGATGACTGAGTGAATGTCTTTCCACAGAATGAGCAGGTGAATGGCTTCTCCCCAGTGTGAACTGACTGGTGTCTCTGTAGGTGAGATGCCTGAGTGAATCCCTTCCCACAGTCTGAGCAAGTGAACAGCCACTCCCCAGTGTGAACTCGCTGGTGACTCTGTAGGTTGAATGATCGAGTGAATCCCTTCCCACAGTCTGAGCAGGTGAACAGCTTCTCCCCAGTGTGAACTTGCTGGTGTCTCTGTAGGTTAGATGACCGAGTGAATGTCTTCCCACAGACTGAGCAGGTGAAATCTCTCACTGCAGTGTGAACTGACTGGTGAATCAGTAGGTGAGATGATGTGGTGAATCCCTTCCCACAGACTGAGCAGGTGAATGGCCTCTCCCCAGTGTGAACTCTCTGATGTACCTTCAGTTCAGATGACTGAGTGAATCCCTTCCCACAGTCCGAACAGGTAAACGGCCGCTCCCTGGTGAGAACTCGCTTGTGAGCCATTAGGACAGATGACCGAGTGAATCCTTCCCCCACAAATTCAACAGATGACCAGCCTCTGCCCAGTGTGAACTGACTGGAGTGTCCACAGGTGGGAAGACTGACTGAATCCCTTCTCACACACAGCACAGGTGAATGGCCTTGCCAGTGTAAACTTGCTGACATACATTCAGTTGAAATGACTGACTGAATCCATTCCCACTGTCTGAGCAGATGAATGGTTTCCCCCCTGATTAGAATGATGGACATGCCAGTAAGTCAGATGACAGAGTGAATCCCTCCCCACAGTTTGAGCAGAAAGGATGATCGAGTGAATCCCTTGCTCCATTTCTTAAATATCTGGACAGAGACAGCAAAACTGTATTTGAGATTTCAGTAGACAAATTTCTTGTCATTTGTAACCTGTAAAAAGATTTTAAAAATCCATCAGTGGGTGTAGAATAACATTTCAGATGAGATCACTTGAGTTGTCAAGGTATGATCTGACATCACACTGTTACAGTGAGGTTCAATCCAAGTTGGATGGAGAAATCATCTTCTAACTGGGCAGAGTGCTGGTATCTGCAATGAGCATTGAATGCTCTGATGTTCTTCCTGTCTCTATAAGAATGGGGCATTTTTTCCATCTCCAATCTGTGACCTGCCTCAGTTTGACTCTCTCCATTGGCATTATTCCCTGTTCCCACTGAGCTGCATGGGTGCCTGGCCCCACAGTAACTGAAACACTCTCACACAAATAGCCAGCAGTGCATTCCACACACCCACCACTCTCTGTGTAAAAAACTTACCTCTGACATCCCCTCGGTATCTATTTCCAAGCACCTTAAAACTAATGTCCACTCGTGTTAGCCATTTCAGACCTGGGGAAAAAAAAACTCTGGCTATCCACACGATCAATGCCCCTCATCATCTTATACACCTGAAAACGGCTCGAAACATAAACAAGGAAAGTGTACACTGGTTTGAGGATTTCTTAGAAGTACACAACATTATGAGGGTATAGATAGGATAAATGCAAGCAGCTTTTTCCACTGAGGTTGTGTGGGATGACAACCAGAGGTCATGGGTAAGTGGGGAAGGTGAAAATTTAATGGGAACATGTGGAAAAGCTCTTCACTGGTCATGACAGTGTGGAATGAGATGAATATAAGTAGTGAAAATCAGCTCAGTTTCACCAGTTAAAGGAAGCTTGGATGGGACCCTGGGTGGTAGGAGTATGGAGGGTGATGGTCCCGGTGCAGGTAGTTGCATTAGACCGCTTAAATGTTTTTTGGCATTGTCTAGATGGGCCAAATATCCTGGTTCTGGACTGAACTTCTCCATGTTTCTGTGATAGAGATGCTGGCCAAACTTGTTTGGAAGGGAAAAGGTAGGAGTGACAACGGAACAGCAATGGCTGGAGATTCTGGAGCAATTCGGGAGCTGAGTGATCGATACATCCCAAAGAAGTGGAAGCATTGGAAAGGCAGGAGGACATATCCGTGACTGAAATGAGAAGCCAAAGCCAACATAAAAGCCAAAGAGTGGGCAAACAAAAGAGCAAAGACTATTGGGAAGCTTTTAGAAACCAACAGCAGAAAACTTAAAAAAAAAAGCCAGATGAGCTCAGGGTGTGGAATCCTGATATTGTCGTCATTAATGGGTCTTGGTAGCACCCAACAGTCTGAAGCATTTGGAGGAACAAAATATCCGGGGCCTCAATATCTCTTGAAAAGCAAGGTTCCCTGCACCTGTAACTTTTCAACTTTTATTTTGGCAGGCACATACAAACCCCACACCCTCAAAATTTTACTTCTGAAGGCCTTCCACTTACAAGAACTGTGTTGCCAGGAACGAGCCTGTTCCAAACCACACTTGTCAGATGTTTCTGATACCATCAAAATTGATCTTTCTCCAATTTAGAATCTCAACCCATGGTCCAGACCTCTCTTTTTCCATATTTACTTTGAATTTCATGGCATTATGAACACAAATTCTGTCACCAGCCCTGGATCATTTCCTAACAGCTTATTGTACACTTCTATATCAGAAATTCCACGTACTGATTAAGGGCACATTTGACAAACTTTACCCCATCTAGTCCTTTTACAATATGGGAGTCCAGTCTATATATGTAAAGTTAGAATCACTTACTGAATCAACCTTTGTTTATTGGCATTGTCTGCAATCTCTCTACAAAGTTGTTCCTCTAAATCCCTCAGATTGTTGGGAGCAACCAAATTCCAATAATGGCTACAGTATCATAATTCCCTGTCCTGAGCTCATCTGGCTTTCCTACGAGGCTTCTTGCATTATGATATACACAGCTCAGCACATTCATCGCACCATGCTCAACCATTTGATTGCTGACTCTATCTGAGGTCTGAACAACATCTGACTGGTGTCAAGATAACAAACTCTCCCACATTGTCACATAAACAAAGGAGCTGATTGTGGATTACAGGAGGACTGGAGACAGGCTAACCCCTGTTGACATCAATGGATCTGGGGTTAAGAAGGTGAACAGCTTTAAATTTGTCAGCATAAACATCACCAAGGATCTCACATTGTCTGTACATACTGGCTGTGTTGTGAAAAGAGCACAGCAGCACCTCTTTCCCCTCAGATGGTTGAAGAAGTTGGGGACGGGGACCCGAAATCCTAAGGACTTTCTACAGGGACACAATTGAGAGCATCCTGACTGGCTGCATCACTGCCTGGTATGGGAACTGTGCTTCCATTAATCGCAGGAAACTGCAGAGAGTGGTGCAGACACCCCAGCGCATCTGTAGATGTGAACTTTCCACTATTCAGGACATTTACAGGGACAAGTGTGTCAAAAGGCCCAAAGGATATCGGGGGCCAAATTCACCACAACCACAAACTGTTCCTGCTGCTACCATCCAGGAAACGGTACCACAGAAAAAGGACCAACAGGTTCTGGGTCATCATCTTCTACTAGGCCATCAAACTGATTAATTCATGCTGATACAATTGCATTTCAATGTTATACTGACTGTCCTATGTACAAACTAACTATTATAAGTTACTATTAATTACACATTGCACATTTTGGTGAAGATGTAATGTAAAGATTTCTACTCCTCATGTGCAGCAAGGATGTATCGAATAAAGTCAATTCAATTCAATTCACCCTCTCCACTATCTGTTCTGTCATTCTGGCTCCCATTTCCCCAGCAACTTATTTTAACCACATCACACTCTCCACCCACACTAGCACTAGCAAGCCTTACCACTAGGATATCAGTCCCCTCCTGTTCTGTTCCCCTAACTAATGAATTTACTATCACCCCTTTGACTTTTCTCTGTCAGGTAATCTACCCTCCCCACCCCAACAGTTTCTAAAGTGTTCCACCTGTTGTTTTGTGGGATGACAACAAGAGTTCTCTGTGATGGCTATTTAACTTTATTCCGCTTCCTGACTCTCGCCCAGTTTTCTGTGTCCTGCACCTTGTGTGTAACTCACCTTTCTTCATGTCATATCTATCTCCTGCTCCAACTCCTGGATGATCCGGAATTCATCCATTTCCAGTTCCAACTCCTTAAAGTGCAGGGTTACAAGCTGCAGCTGGATGCACACCTTGTAGGTGGGGGCATAAGGGACACTGGAGGTCTCCCCACTTTCCCACAATGTCCCCCCTAATTTGTAATGACCAGTGTGCACATAAATCATGTACCGTGCATTTTTTTGCCCAGTGACATGTGCACAGTGAATTTTATACAGAGAGGTAATCATTTTCACAGCGAGCAAATCACTGTCGATAAATACTTTGATATACCCCGGGTTTGATGGAATTCATCTGCACTCTCACACAAACTATGTAGCAGGCCTGTAACGAGTAATGAAGAATCATCTCACCAGAGCTTTTGCACATTGTTCATATGTGGTTTGCTTGCTAAATTATGCTTTAAAAAGTCAGGTTTGCAAAGATTACTCCAAGTCTTTCCACTTGCAAATTCTCCAGCACCTCTTGCATTGTCACAATAGACAATAGGTGCAGAAGTAGACCATTCGGCCCCTCAAGTCTGCACCGCCATTCTGAGATCATGGCTGATCATTCACTATCAATACCCAGTCCCTGCTTTGTCCCCATATCCCTTGATTCCCCTATCCATCAGATATCTATCTAGCTCCTTCTTGAAAGCATCCAGAGAATTGGCCTCCACCGTCTTTTGAGGCAGTGCATTCCAGACCCCCACAACTCTCTGGGAGAAGAAGTTTTTCCTTAACTCTGTCCTAAATGACCTACCCCTAATTCTCAAACCATGCCCTCTGGTACTGGACTGTCCCAGCATCTGGAACATATTTCCTGCCTCTATCTTGTCCAATCCCTTAATAATCTTATATGTTTCAATCAGATCCCCTCTCAATCTCCTCAATTCCAGCGTGTACAAGCCCAATCTCTCCAATCTCTCTGCGTAAGACAGCCCTGCCATCCCAGGAATCAACCTAGTGAATCTACTCTGCACTTCCTCAATTGCCAGAATGTCCTTCCTTAAACCTGGAGACCAAAACTGTACACAATATTCCAGGTGTGGTCTCACCAGGGCCATGTACAAATGCAAAAGGACATCCTTGCTCTTGTACTCAATTCCCCTTGTAATAAAGGCCAACATTCCATTTGCCCTCTTCACTGTCTGTTGCACTTTCTCATTCACCTTCATTGACTGACGAACTAGGACTCCTAGGTCTCTTTGCATTTCTCCTTTACCTAACTCTACACCGTTCAGACAATACTCTGCCCTCTTGTTCCTGCTTCCAAAGTGGATAACTTCACATTTGTTCGCATTGAATGACATCTGCCAAGTATCTGCCCACTCACACAGCCTATCCAAGTCTCCCTGTATTCTCCTAACGTCCTCTTCGCATGTCACACTGCAGCCCAGTTTAGTATCGTCAGCAAACTTGCTGATATAGTTTTCCATGCCCTCATCTAAATCGTTGACATAAATCGTAAAGAGCTGTGGTCCCAATACAGAGCCCTGTGGTACCCCACTAGTCACCTCCAGCCAGTCCGAGAAACACCCATTCACTGCTACCCTTTGCTTTCTATCTGCCAACCAGTTTTCTATCCATGTTGAAACCCTGCCCCCAATGCCATGAGCTCTGATTTCACTCACCAATCTCCTATGTGGCACCTTATCGAATGCCTTCTGAAAATCTAGGTACACAACATCCACTGGCTTACCCTCGTCTAACATCCTTGTTACACCCTCAAAAAACTCCAACAGATTAGTCAAGCATGATTTGCCCTTGGTAAATCCATGCTGGCTCAGCCTAATCCTATTACTGCCATCAAGATGTGCCACTATTTCATCCTTAATAATGGACTCAAGCATCTTCCCCACGACTGACGTTAGGCTAACAGGGCGATAGTTCTCCATTTTCTCCTTCCCTCCCTTCTTGAAAAGTGGGATAACATTAGCCACTCTCCAATCTTCAGGAACTGATCCTGAATCTAAGGAACATTGGAAAATGATTACCAATGCATCCACAATTTCCTGAGCCACCTCTTTTAGAACCCTCGGATGCAGACCATCTGGACTCGGGGATTCAGTCCTACCAGTCTACTCATCACAGTTTCTTTCCTAATGTCAATCTGTCCCCTCTGATATTCCTCTGATATCTTATGACCATGGCCCATCCATACATCTGGGAGATTGCTTGTGTCCTCCCTGGTGAAGATAGATCTAAAGTACGCATTAAATTCTGTTGCCATTTCCCTGTTTCCCATAACAATTTCTCCCAATTCATTCTTCAATACACACAGGTAACACCAGTTTCTATATTGGACATAAATATTTCCCCTGAACCCTCCTGAGGAATTGAGGATATATAAAAAAAAACCTATGTAACCTATGTAATCTCTGGCTAAAAGAATAATTGGGACTAAATATGAATATTTGAACCGAAGTAAACACTGTCTTCAGTGGTTAGCTAAGGCAGGCTCATTGCCAGTTCTCTGTGGCTTGCAGAGAGACACACTGAGAGCTGATAACATTGTATACTGTACCGTTGTTAGTTGATACCATTATACATTCTACCCTCATTTGAGTAAGGGGCGGAGGACTCACTGATAAGGACAGGAATGAACATCTGTTTGTAATTAAGTCAGGGCTTTGCAAAGGGAATAAGTGGACAGTACATCCATCCATAATTAAAACCTCAATATAACAAACTCTGTTATCTAAGTAATTAAGATTTGCAGCAACACACTTGGTGGGCATACCAGTTCAAATAACATCTTGAAATAGTGATGCATGGGGTGTACTGTGTATAAATATACGGCTGTAACCTAAGTCAGTCGACTTGTCAGATAGTGGAAGTGCTTACGTGCCTTCCCTGTGACAACTGGGGCTCAAACTCCTGCAGGAGAATGTGCAATAAACTGTGGTGTCGATAAGAAGCTTGTATCTCGAGTTTTATTCAGATTCAGCTTTAACATTTGGCATCATGATCAGGATCTCTATCTACAGAGCACTGAGAAGATGGGCTGAGTAAGCAGCTGAACCACTCTGGGGACTGTGGGGACTGACCGGGAGCCCAATAGGTATTTTAAATTTGTCGCTCACTGTTAGTTCCTTTGGATGTATGGTGCCTTGCCCAAGGCTGATCACATACCTTGACAGGATCGGGAAAAAAATCTGTCGGGAGACTAGTATAAGGTAGGCAAAAATTTTACCAAGTGGGCAGGAGGCAGTATTGGATAAAGTTTACTAAGTGGCCAGGAGGCGGTACTGGGTAAACTTTACTAAGTGGGCAGGAAGTAGACATGTCAGGTAAAGTCATCAATTGAGCAGGAGGTGCCTGCTGGGTAAATTTATCTGATTGTTAATTGAGCTGGAGGCTTTGTGCCTGATAAATTACTTAGAGATAATCGGTTAATTGCAGTCGATTGATACGAGTGTGCCAGGAGCAGCCCGACACAATTTTGTGTGAGAGTTTTCTGGACAAGGAAAATGATTTTCAAATGTTCAGTGCAGCACTGAGTAAGAAATTGGGGAACAAAATGTGGCCTCGGATGGGGGGGGGGGGGAGGAGCCTGGGTTATTACCTCATGAGAACAAGCAGTAAATCTGATATGGAAAAAGAACTGAGGAAAGAAGTGGAAATCGTTGAAAAGGAAATGGAAGGAAAAGGCAGATGTAAAATGGAAGTTTGCCAGCTATGCCACTGATGGCCTACTGGCTTCAGAATTGGACTTTGAGGCGAGAGGTCTCGAGTTCGAATCCAGCTGACTCCCTTGCACACTTTCATCCGTGCTGGGTTAGAGCTGGTGATCTCTTAAACAAAACAACTCACCCAGCAGAAGGCAATGGCAAACTACTGCTGTAACTTGCCTTGTACATGATTTCCGAACACCGCACAGCGGCGTGGAAGGAAATCCTCGGCTAACTGGAAAAAGCTCCGGATGTGACATACGTTTAAAGTGGAACAGTATATTATCAGCAAGTTGGAGGAATAATGGAATGGGATAGAGGTATGTACTGCAGAAGGAATTCCAAAGGTTGGGAGCCGCTAAAAGTGGAGCGTGAATGGCTGGATGTGACTTGTGGCCTGCTACGGCAGTTTCACAGGAGACCAAGCCTTTAAACTGGGGGGACAAATACCCATTATTAATGACTTACTGCTCCAATGCTTACCAACTAAGTTAGCCAACATTATTAATACAAATAATATGGATTGGCCTGACAATGACCGAAATCGAATGTGACGAGCTTCGACATATTTTTGGGACCCAACTTTCGAATCCCGATCAACCCCGAAGGAAACTAATATTCTCCTGTTTGATTCTTACTAAGAGAGAGAGGGGGGCAGAACTATTTGACTATGCAGCATGTTTACACTTGTTCGCAGCTTGTGTTTATATAGCTCACAGTTTGTTTTATTTAAGCAAGGACAGTCACAAACACAGTCAGCCAGAGAGAAAGAAAGAAGATGGAAGGTTCGAAACAAAGGGCCTAGTGGCCAAAGGCCACTGTTTGGACTCTCCTATGCCCACAAGGTGTGTTGACTATTGATCCAGCGTGTACTGAATGTGTGATTGTCACTTTGATCCATAGGAGTGGATCTGTTGGTTTGGGAGTATCCTGTGAAGACCACTTGTGCTAACCCTTGCCTGGGCGTGGTAATTCACTTGAAGAGGTACCCTTGTGACCAATCACTGTTGGTGATAATTCGTATAATCCATATGGGGATGTTGTTGGAGTATCTCGCGGCTACCACTTTTGTTAACCCTTAGCCGGATTCGGGTGTGTTATGTGGTAACCACTTGTGAGAAGGGATATTCTGTGGAAATCACTGTCGGTAATACTTTGTGTATTGGATCTGGATTGGGAGTACCTTGTGGAATCTACCTGTGTGTCAACCCTTGCTTGTGTGGTAGTTCCTTCTGAAGACAGTACGTCTGTGATAAGCTGCTTCTGGTGATAATTTGTATGTAGATTTAGAACGACGACGGATAGAACCTACA
This sequence comes from Hypanus sabinus, assembly GCF_030144855.1. NCBI lineage: Eukaryota > Metazoa > Chordata > Chondrichthyes > Myliobatiformes > Dasyatidae > Hypanus > Hypanus sabinus. Next base: position 56,486 of record NW_026779506.1, on the reverse strand, counting down.
GCGACTGTTAACCTGTCATTTATTCCATGGCTGAACTGAACTTTCATAGTTCACCATCTCAAGACTTTAAGCTTGGTATTCCCTGAGCTCAAAGGTTTGGGAGTTATATTTACACGTATGTGTACTCATAACACTTTTTAACTTTTGATTATTTTGCTTAATTTGTTATATTATAAGTAGATACGAATAAAGAGAGTGGTTTTAACATCAAAACCAGACTCCAGGTGTGGTCTATAGCTGCTGGTTCATTTAAACCAATTGGGTACGTAACAGTGCTGCTCGTGTTTATGTCTTTAAGAGGGCTCACCCCAGCGCCCAGGGGCCCCCATGTTAACACCTTTCTGTCTCTCTGTCACACCTATGCCAAGCAGGTAGAACCAGGGGCCTGCTGGGTTTGTGCTGAAATTCCTCGGTATGATAAAAGTATGATTCAAATGTCAGTAATCCTGCTCAACTAGAGTGAGGAACTATCTGCCTGGGCTTTTTCAAATAACACCCGGGGAAGAGAGTGAGGAACTGTGGTCCAGTCTGTGATGACCGTGGCTGTCAGTGTTTTGAGGGATGGTGTCTCAGGGCCCCACCAAACGGAACTTCCTATGCTGGGAAACATGAATCCTGGCCATATCTGCAGGAGCCCAGGAGCCGAGAGGAATAACTGAGACTGAGCGATTTTTGATGATAGTTTTTCTCTCCTATGGAGTAGCCAGAAATTCATGAGGGATAATCAATTTGGCTATAAGAACTTCAGGAGCTGGCCACAAGGCTGCAGGGGCCCTGTGACAGAAACACAGGCCCAAGTAACAGAAACATCCATTGAAATGATTGCAATCTGGCAAACAGTCGTACAGAATCGTACGACTTTAGATTTTATCCCAGTTGAGAAAGGGGGAACCTGTGCTATTATTGACACAGAATGCTGCACCTGCATCCCTGATGAGTCTACTAACGTTACATCCCTCTCCGAGCACACTGCAAAGGAGTGACAGCATCAAGAAAGTAGGGCAGGATTTACACGGGTTCACCAAAGGGTTGAAATGGTGATCTTCAAAGGCCTGTAAGGTAATATGTGGGGCAAAGTCCTAATCCTGTGTCCTAAAAGTTGTACATATCATTGTTATAATTACTGATGTATGTTGTTTTTCCCCACTGAGAAGTCAAAGCTGTACTCAGTTGCTTTCTCTGTAAAAAAGTTACTGCTTTGTTGATCATGTAATGATCTAAAGAAGGGAATGATAAAGTATGTAAAAGGGTTAACACTTCGTTAAACTATAACAGCCTGTTTTTCTGAAAGAAACTGCTGATGATCAACAGATGTACTAAGCCATGCTGAGCCATATTTCTTTTTGAGGGTAGCGAGCTATGGTTTCAGGATGCTTATCTCCTTGTGCACTCATGTGTAGAGATAGGACAGCGTCAGTCTGTTCTGTGTGTGTGAGCCATTATGACTATTTTGTAATTTGTCTTTAGGGGCTGTCACAGTAAATAACTTTGGCTCCATCCGGTCTTGTGTGGGGGAGTATCTGGACAGATACATCTAATGTGTAAGGGGAATTGGTGGATAGGGTGGGAGCTTTCACAGTCTGTTCCTGTCTGAGTGACTAACTGAGTACGCCCCGGGTGCTTGGAACAAAGAGTTTGTACTTTATCCGGATTCGACTTCCACTGAATGGGAGTGGTTTTAAAGGGCTGGGCTGCTGGAAGCACATTACCAGACCGGGACTGATTGCAACTGGGTCTGACAGAAGCATAACTGGTTCTTCTGGGGACATTCAGTCTCACTCCAGCTATTTCCTACCTTCCCTTGTACAGGTACGTAATGTCCAAAGGACGTGTTTATGAGTAAATGAGACTCACCAAACTTTCTCCTGACTGAATCACTGGGAAATCTGAGTCTCTTGATGAAAAGTTGTTCTCTCCAGTTGCTGTTCTCAGTCCTCGGGCCAATTCACTTGTTGCTGTTCCCTAGTCTTCAGCTGTGGTTTGCTTCCAGTGGGGGTTTTTCTTCAAATAAACTTCTCACCGCATGTCTAACTTTAACCAGAGAGATAATGAAGTATGTTAACATTAAAAAGGAGAACCAAACATTTCTGCTCAATGTTACTAAGAAAAAAACTCACTGAAATTTAAATGATGAATGCAGATATAATGATCTCAGTGAACAATCTTTTATTGTCCCTCACACATCACAAAATGATATGGGATAAGAAGGAGCCATCATTCAGTCAGGAACAGAATTATGTGATTTGATCCATCTAGTCCGCCCTACCATTTACCATGGCTGATTTTTATTCCAACACCATGTTCCTGCCTTCCTCCCGTAATCCTGAGCTACTCACCAATCATGAATATATTAATTTGTGTCATAAATATACAAAATGGCAGCCTCAACCAACCTCTGCGGCAACAAATTCCACAGATCAGACATCTCTTAGCCAAAAAATTCTTCTCATCTCAGTTTTAAAGGGAAGCATCTTCATTCTGAGACAGTGCTGTCAGATCACAGACTCTGCGTCTAATGGAAACATCCTCTCCATGTCCACTGTATCCAGGCTTTTCAGCATTCGGAAGGTTTGCTTAACCATACATCCCCCCACCACCCCCACCGTCCCTCTGAACTCCATTGAGCACAGGTTCAGAACCATCAAATGCTCCTCATACATAACATCGATTATTCCTGAGATTATTTTTGTAAACCATGTTAGCAGCAATTGTACTGAACACATTTCCAGGAATAAGAGATAAATTGATACCAGGATAATTTACAGGGTAAGTTGAGATTTCTTTATTTTTCTACTAGCACAGAATGTGCCATTTCCATTTCCAGGTTAATTTCAGGAAATATAAACCATTCCAAGGTAAATGTAATAAAAAGAAACTAGAATTATCAGAAATTCTCAGCAGGTAAGGAACAGCTTTGGGAGAGGAACAAACTTTACAATTCAGGGTAATAATGTTTTGTCAGAATGACTTCAAGCATTTTCAGTTTTTATTGCAGATCTCCAGCAACTTGGGATTCTGCCTGATTTCCACCGAGTGACAGACAGAAGACAGTGAGGGGGGGATTTCGAAGAACAGTTTGAACACCAAACTCAGGGTCTATCTCTACTGTTGTAAACACGGAACAGCCCATTTACTCACAGCCTCTCCCTGTGAGGATGGAATGGGAACATCCTCTCCTCAGACTGGCAGTCATTGCTTCCAAAGGAATTCCAGAAACAAACATCTGATCCCAGACCAGAAATACTCACTCAACACCTCACAAGCCCAAGCAGCTCGATCCCTGGGTCCACTTTACCTGGATCAAAAACTGATATCTCAGGACCCAACATCACAGGCTCACACAGCTTAATCTGCCACTCACCGACCCTGAGAGTCTCACACTTTGTTCCCACATCTCACACTGGGTAGTTTAATCCAGGATTTCCCCACAACCAATGTCCAGCTGCTCGAAGAAGGACATCCATCCAGCCCCTTCTGTAGAAGCACTAACCAAAGTCAAATCCAAAACACCGACAGTTCCATATGGCTGGAACACTGATCACAGGACTAGAGCCAAACAAAACCCTCCCAGTACTCTTTGCTGACTGTAATATGATGAAGTGTGTCAGGCAGTCACAGTTCACAAAATAGCACTCCCACACCAATGCACAACAGAACTGGTACCTGATGAACCTCTGGTTTTCCAGCTGACAAGAACTGATTCTGGAAATAACTCAGCGAGGCCGAAGGTGTAAAAGAATACCTCACAATGAAGACAAGAATGATTGCCGATATATATCATTGAAGAGGTGTGATACAGGGTGGACCAAGGTTGACCCAGATGGTTGATGCATGTCACTGATGTTGGTGGGAGAGAGACTGGACAGAGGTTGAACAAGATGGGCAGGGAATGAGCAGATAGAATGAGGTGGAGAAGAAATCAAGGACGATCAATTATGGTTCTCCAGCAATACACAGATACTGAATTAATAGTACACACTACTGTATAAAGGATCTTAAAATGACAAAGTTAGAACAAACAACAAGAACTTTGCCATATATACTTTGAACCCTCACCAAATTGTTATCAACACACCATAGAAAGTTTCCCATTCAGACACTTCATGCTTTTCATGGTAACTGCTCTGCCCGTGACTGCGAGGAACAGCAGAGACCTTTGGTCCAGATCAGCACTTCACAGAAACCATTCTCACACTAGACTTCCCAGTCCCTCAGGAAAGCAGGTAGTGAAATCAAAGATCCCCACAAGCTGGGGCATTCTCCTTCCTCACCCACCAGCCAAAAAGCTCAAAGACAAATGCAAGGAGGCTCAGGAAGTGAGACAAGTTGGGGGAAGTTAACGGGACTCAGTGGCCAACATCAGATTCCCCAACACAACATGGAGGAAGCATCACCTCACATCCGGGGACTCTGACCGCACACCACATGATCTTGAGTCACAAACCAGAGGGCGGGGTAGATCTGTGTTAAACAGCCTCATGTGACCTGTTGGTGGGTCTCCCATTTCAACTCTGTGGAAATAAACTGCCTGGGCTCCTGGTTTGGATCGTTCAATGCAGATTAAGTGACATCTACATATTTTTGAAGAGCCCAGATAATTGGAAAATAAATGAGTAATTGGCCCTCAGTTCAGCACTCATGGCTAACATTGGATCTCCCCACTCGGGATCGGTCTCAATACTCACTGATGGGAAAACGATATCTTCGGCCCGCAGACTGTGATCTGATCCCGGGCTTCCTGACCTAGGAGGGGAGGACCCTTTCCCAATCCCGCAGACGATCCGCTTCAGCACTGAGCAGAAAGGAAAACACCACCCAACCGGAGACAGTGAGCATGCGCGAAGAGTTAGTTACATCTGTGGATAAATGGGAGAGGCAAACAGGATCACGTGACTGGTGGGGTCCCCCCCCCCCCCCAGGCAGAGAGTCCAGCTACCCACCACTTCTGTGGAAAGAGACAAACTTGCCGCTCAGATCTCCTCTCACCTTAAATGTATTAGACATTTCAACCCCCAGGAAAAATATATTATCTGTCCACACAGATTCATAATCAGGTTTATTATCACTGGCGTGTGGTGTAAACTTTGTTAACTTTGCAGCAGCATTTCAATGCAAGACATAACATAGAAGAAAAAGAAAACACAAAATAAAATAATAAGAATTACAGTATATGTATATCTGGGACCATTGCTCATCGTGATTGTTATAAATGACTTGGATGAGGAAGTGAAGCGATGTGTTAGTAAATTTGCTGATGACACAAATGTTGGGGGTGTTGTGGATAGTGTGGAGGGCTGTCAGAGGTCACAGTAGGATACCGAAAGGATGCAAAACTGGGCTGAGAAGTTGCAAATGGATTTCAATCTGGATAAGTTTGATGTTGTTCAATTTATTAGGTCAAACATGATGGCAGAATATAGCATTAATGGTAAGCCTCTTCACAGTGTGGAGGATCAGCGGGATCTTGGGGTCTGAGTCCAGAGGACACTCAAACCTACTATGCAGGTTGACTCTGTGGTTAAGACGACAAACGGTGCATTAATCGTGGGATTGAGTTTAGGAGCCAAGAGGTTTTGTTGCAGCTATATAGGACCCTGGTCACACTCCACTGTGCTCAATTCTGGTCACCTCACTACAGGAAGAATGTGGAAACCTTAGAAAGGGTGCAGAGGCACGTTACAAGGATGTTGCCTGGATTGGGGAGCATACCTTATGAGAATAGGTTGAGTGAACTCGGCCTTTTCTCCTTGGAGCGACAGAGGATGAGAGGTGACCTGATAGAAGTATATAAGTTTATGAGAGGAATTGATCATGTGGATAGTCAGAGGCCTTTTCCCAGCGCTGAATTGGTTACCACAAGAGGGCACAGGTTTAAGTTGCTGGGGAGTACGTACAGAGGAGATATCAGGGGTGAGTTTTTTTTTGCCAGAGATTGGTGGGGAGTGGTGTAATGGGCTGCCGGCAATGTTTATGGAAGTGGGCATAATAGGGTCTTTTCGGAGATTTTTGGATAGGAACCTGGCGGCACTGGAGAAAAACTAACTTAGAAAAATAGAGGGCAATGGGTAACTATAGTAATTTCTAAGGTAGGGATATGTCAGCACGACTTTGTGGGCCAAAGGGCCTGTACTGTTCTGTAGGGTTTCTATTGTTCTATGAATAAATTAAAAATCATGCAAAAAGCAGAAATATTATATATTTATATTGAGGTCGTGTTCAAGGGTTCAATGCCCATTTGGCTATCAGATGGCAGAGGGGAAGAAACTGTTCCTGTATCACTCAGTGTGTGCCTTCAGGCTTCTGTACCTCTCTCTCTCTTTGATGGTAACTTTGAGAAAAGGGCAGCCCTGGGTGCTGGAGTTCGTTAATAATGGACGCTGCCTTTCTGAGACACTGCTTCTAATCCTTTGGTAATCTTATAAACGTCTATTCAGTCTCACACCAGCCGGCACGTCTCCAGAGAAAACAACTCAAGTTTGTCCAACCTCTCGTTATAGCTCAGGCCCTCTATTCCAGGCAGTGTCCTGGTAAACCTCTTCTGCGCCCTCTCCAAAGCCCCGACATGCTTCAGAGAACGAGAGCGACCACAAATGTATGAAACACTCCAGATGTGGCCTAATTAATCTTATAAAGCTGCAACACAACTTCCAGACTTTTGAACACAATGATAAAGAGAACCACACCATTTGCCTTCTTAATCTGTGCAGATCAATCTGTGCGGTCGCTTTCAGGGAGCGATGATCTCGGACTCCAAGATCCCTCTGATCATCAACACTATTCAGGGTCTTGCATTTAACAGTGTACTGTCTCTTTACATTCCACCGACCGAGCTGCGAAGATGATCATCACTAATCAAATCTCACTGAGATTTCTCAGGACCTGTTGAATTTATTGCCAAGTGCACAAGCAGGGGAAGGTACAGGTACAGAGAAACACTGACTTGTAGCAGCATCACAGACAAGTATATTCAGATAACACACGGAACACAAATTATACGATTCTCTGTCAGTAACAGTATAGAAATATGTTTACGTCATCCTGCTAATAGGACCAGAACAACAGGGGCTGAGCGGCGGCTCATCTCAGAGACCTTGTGAGACCTTCACACCGAACCGACCCCGGCAGATTCTGTGAAGGAAGCGAGGCGAGGCCGCCAGTCCGGGAAAGTTCATCCCCTCCCCCTTCAGGTTTCACCGATCACCTTCTGTTTCTCTCTCCCTTCCCCACCCCCACCTTTTATTCTCCAGTCCTGCCGAAGGGTTTCGGCCGGTTATGTCGACTGTACTCTTCTCCTAGATGCTGCCCGGCCTGCTGAGTTCCTCCAGCATTTTGTGCGCGTTGCTCGCATTTCCAGCAACTGCAGATTTTCTTTGTTTGAGTTCAGGAAAGTTAACTCACTACCCAACGTCAGAACTCCCCGATCGGAACTCGCTTCAATACTCACCGAAGGAAAATTGTTGGTGTTGCCCCGCAGAGAATAATCCGTCTCCGGCTCCCCGTCCAAGGGGGCGAGAACCTACTCCCCATCCCGATCTCACCACCGACCCGGTTTCACAAAGAACGAAAAAACAGCACTGCCAAGCCCGGGAATGTGAGCATGCGCAATGTGCTAATTGCGTCATCAGGCGGTGGGCGGGGCCTCGGAAACAAACCTGAAGATGCTTCCGATCTGCGGTAAAACGGGATCACGTGACGAGTGGAGGGTCTCTCAAGTCACCCGTTGACTGTTCCTCGCCCTTCACACCCTGCCCTTCCCACCGCCGCATTTTCCACATTATTTTATTATTTCCCTATATTATTTCCAAATTTAAACCAGATACGTATTTAGTTTTTCCCACCATATCTTCCCCGGTCCCGTTCCCTCCAGCCCCAAGTCACAGAGCGCTCAGAGTTAGAGTTTCGATTCCCATCCCAGTCAGAAACTGAACTCAGACCCAAACCGGAAGTGTGCAGGTTTCATTTAAATCAGTCTATGTCAGTAAACACTAATTTCTATTCACATTCCTCCGGCCTCACTGATCAGGAACACTGAATCATTAAGTGAGAAACAGCAGCAGGAGGCCATTCAGCCCTTCTAACCATCAACAAAATGGCGGCTGCTCTCCTTCTTAGCCACAAACTTCTGCCCGATCCTCTTTTCCTCGATTCCCCTCGGTCTCCACACATCTGCTTTTCTCTGTTTTATGTGAGGACGATCACTGAGTCTTCACCACCCTCTGTGGTGCGGATTTACAAACATTCACCACCCTCAGAGTGGAGACATTTCCCCTCATCTCAGTCCCGGACAGTCCATCCCTGTTTCAGAGACTGGGATCCCTGGTTCAACCGGTAATGATGTTGTGCATTTCAATGTGTTCACCTTTCAGTCCTCGCTTCTCTAAATGAAAGGGTTATCACATTTGATCGTTCTTCATATGATGACCCCACCACTCCAGGGATTAGTCTGGTGCAGCTTCATTGCACGCTTTATAACAAATACTCTCTAACCTCTCTGTTCATCCTCTGTGGAATTAATTTCCATCTTCTGCAGCACCGTGTTGGTCCAACCACTTACTTCCCACCCTTGTCACTATTTCCACCATCCCACCTCCCCCCTCACCTGGATCCATCTCTCACTCCCCGGCTCTTGCCTCATCCCCACCCCTCTCCTCTTTTCTCTGACTATTTCCCGTCTACTCTCAGTCCAGAGGGAGGGTCTCGGCCCGAAATGTTGACGGTCCATTTCCCTCCACAGATGCTGCCCGACCCACTAAGTTCCTCAGGCAGCGTCTTTGTATCCTGGTAAACTGACAGCCTGACAATGTGGACCATGGATACCCCTTCCTCTAAAAGTCATCGAATCACTCAGACGGCTAATCGCTGACAGGAATTATATTTGTTGGTCATTACATTCCAGCTGGATGGAGTTGATGGGGAGTTCGGCGTGTCCCCGTGAAACAGCCGAACGGCCGAGCTCTCTGCACTGTCCCTCCGGCTCCGGCCAGTGGTGGCGCTGTGGGGACCACCGGCCAGTGTCTTGAGCAGAGGGAGACGCGCAGGCGCGCTGCCGACACTAAGCCTCGCAACTCCGAGCGGCGGTGAGCCGGGGCCGATGTCGGGTTTGTGTAAATCGGGGGCCGGTAGCAGTGAGAAAGGGCCTGGCCCAAGCTCTGTCGGGTGGCTGTGGGCTCCAGGCACTCCTCAGCCCCGGTTTTAACTTTGCGACCGAGCCCGGGCTGTGGGATCAATTCCTTGTGGTTCTCCAAGGGGTGAAGGGGATCTGTCCGTGTGTGTGGGTAGAGGTTATCAGTGGAGCGTGGGAGTGGGGTTGTAAGCGTGTTGGGTTCTGTTGCGAGAAAGTGGGATGATTGGACATTCCGTGATAGAGGGAGGAGGGTACCAAGACAAACTAAGTTGTAAACGAGGGATGATCTGGTGAACTGGATCAGACAGCTTAGCTCGCGTGTCCTTTCAGGAAACAACTCTCTCTTCATATTAATGACTGTCTAAGCTTGCTGTTCACAAGATTATGAGTTACAAGATTATGTGTTACAGAGCCCCAGAGTCCAGGACAGCTGTCTCCGTCATGGGCTGCGAGTGCAGATTGGGAAGGGGGAGGGTGTGTCAGTGACACGGGTTTCTACATCCTCCTGTGAGGTATAAATGTCCTTACAGTGAATTCTGATATGCTGGCATATCGGGAGTCTGAAAGGGAAAGGGAATCAGTAAGGGGCTCAGGACAGAGTTTTAACAGAAGAACATGTTCAGGGGTAAAGGGGTACAGGAGCTGTCTAATAGATCGTTTTATTTATTTATTTTTTGTTTGTGTGAACTCACAGAAGGTGACTGAGGAAGAAGCTTGTTGACGGAGGATACCCAGAGGCGAGCAGGTCAGGCACAGAATCAAGAATTGAATTGAATTGACTCTATTTCATACATTCATGAGGAGTATGTCTCCATCTAAATGTGCAACGTGCAATCATAGTAATTTATAAGAGTTTATAATAATTAAAACAGACAATGTAATATAGAGTACATTCAAGTCAGCGTCAGTTCATCAGTCTGATGGCCTGGTGAAAGAAGCTGTCCCAGAGCCTGTTGGTCCTGGCTTTTATGCTTTTATGGTGGTAGCAGCTGGAATAGAGTGACAGAGATGTGATTTCCTATGTCACGGGTATAGACAGTCGTCTCAAGTGAGGAGCTTGTGTGGAGATGCAGCTTCCCTGGAGGTGGAGGAAAGAGGACACACCAACAGGTGGAACCAGCTGTGGGAAGACATGGTTTGTCAGGTCTGACGATGAGCTGAATGTACCATAACCTTCAGACTGAATCAGAAAACCATTCCGAGGGTATTTGAAATGTCAGAAGCAGGGGAGATGTGATCACATATGCAGAGAGCAGGGTTTGTGTCTACAGAACCTCAGTGAGATGGATCAAGTGCAGGGTTGAAAGCACAGTGTTTGATGCGGGATTTAATCACTGATTGTGAGACTGTGAGAGGGTTAGTTTTGCTGTAAGGCAGCAACATTAATGGAAGACACAGGAACTTCATCAATTGCCAGTTATTCAGCAAAAGTGACCAATCTCAATGCTACCTTGACAGAAACAGATACTTCCAATGGTGACAAAGGGGTTCAGTATGGATTATTTTAGGTTGGAGAGGGGTGTGGAGTTTTGCAATCAATGCCTTGCGGTGCCACCATCGTTAATTGAGCATGTCCGGAGTGGTGGATCAAACAGCACGGAAACAGGCCTTTGGTCGGCCATACCTGTTCTAACCATCCACTCACTGTCTACACTGGTCCCATTTATCAGCACTTGGTTCACAGCCGACTGTATCTCGGCAGTTTCAATGCTCATCCTCTTCGTAAATGTTGTGAAGGGACCTGCCTCCACCACCACCTCGGGCAGTGAGTTCCAGATTTCAGCTACCCTCTGAGTGAGAAATCTCCTCCTCAGATCCCTCTGAACCACTTCATCCTCTGCTTAAATCCATGCCCTCTGATCGGTGACATCTCTGTCCCAGGATCGTGGCCGATATGGGCATCAGTGAGTTCTTTCATACGGTTCAGCATGGTAAGTTGCTGTCGAAAGTTAGATCACACGGGGTCCAGGGAGAGCTGGTTAACTGGATGCACAGTTGTCTTGATGGTAGGAAGCAGAGAGTGATGGTGGGAGGCTGTTTATTGGACTCGAGGCCCGAGCCCAATGAGGTTCCTCAGGGTTACACCCCATTGCTCTCATTATTCATTGATATTTAATTATATTTGGATTTGCATAGTTGGTTGAATTCTGTGCTCTACTTGATCTTTCATCGATCATGTTACTATTCTAAAGATTTGCTAAGTATTCTTGTAGGAAAAGATATCTCATGGTTTTATGTGGTATCTGACTATATAAAAGTTATGTACTCTGATAATAAAATTTACTTTGAACATCAACCATTGCTACTTGTCATCTGGATCAGTAATCTGGTTAAGAATATACAGGATATGGAGAGTAGGTTTGCAGCAAGTTAAAACGATTAATTTTTCTCAAAAAATATTAAGTATAAACACTCCGCTCTGTTTCCCTCTCCACATTCAACCACCCCTCCCTTTACTGTCTTCCCTCTCTGCCCCGTCCACTCTCTCATCCTGACATTTCACATAAGTTCCGTGTGAAAGTGAATTATTTTCAGGGAATCTGAAGGGGAATTCTTCACTTTGGTGAAAAGGTTGGTGAGAGTGTGGAATGAGCTGCCAGTGGAAGTGGAGGATGTGGGTTTGATTTAGACACTAAAGAGGGATTTGGGTGAGGACGTGGGTGGGAGGTGTATGGAGGCTCTGATGCAGGTAGCTGGAAATGGGCAGTAACAACAAAAACAGGTCAGCATTGACTAGAAGGGCTGATAGGCCTGTTTCATTGCTGCTTGGCTCTGTGATTCTAATAATATTGTGGTTTGTAATTTCCACAGTTAGTACATTGCTACTAATGTCCGAACCCAGAAATTTGCCCAAACAAGAATTGAAAGACTCTTGGCTGGCTAAAAAAAGTGTCTGCAAGCTGTGATACTTGCCAAAGGGGGTGCTACTGAAAATGTAGGGCGCCCAAACATTTGCTTCTGGCCCTTTTCCTTTTTTTGTTATTTTGAAACTGTAATAGATTGAAATAAAAATGTAATCTTGCTTAAATATTAAAGAAATGTGTCATCTCTAACTTTATGCCTTTTGGAAATCAGGTTGTCTTTTACTCGCTGATCTATTCACATTAGCAGAACTTTTGACAGGGGGTCAAAAGCAAGGAAAATCATTGGGAAAATCAGATCGCTACTGGAAGAGTGGATTGGGAAAATCAGTTCTGCACTGGATCTCAAGAGAGAGAATTTCTAGAATGTCTATGAGATGGCTTTTTAGAACAGCTTGTTGTTGAGCCCACTAGGGGATCGGCTGTACTGGATTGGGTATTGTGTGATGAAACAGAGGTAATTAGAGAGATGGAAGTGAAGGAACCCTTAGTGATGACAACATGATTGAGTACACTGTGAAATTTGAGAAAGAGAAGCCAAAATCAGATGTGTCAGTATTTCAGTGGAGTAAAGGAAATTACAGTAGCATGAGAGAGGAACTGGCCAAGGTTGACTGGAAAGGGACACTAGCAGGGAGGACGGCAGAGCAGCAGTGGCTGGAGTTTATGCGAGAAGTGAGGAAAGTGCAAGACAGATATATTCCAAAGAAAACTAAGTTTTCGAATGGATAAAGTATGTAACCGTGGCTGACAAGAGAAGTCAAAGCCAAAGTAAAAGCAAAGCAGAGGGCATACAAGGAAGCAAAACTTAGTGTGAAGACAGAGGATTGGGAAGTTTTTTTTAAAAACTTACGAAAGAAAAGTAAGGTCATTAATAGAGAAAAGAAGAACTATGAAAGAAAGATAGCAAATAATATCAAAAAGGATACTAAAATCTTTTTCAAGTATATAAGGAGTAAAAAAACAGGTGAGGTAGATATAGGACTGAAAGAAAATGATGTTGGAGAAATTGTAAATGGAGATAAGGATATGGCGGAGGAACTGAACTGACTCCATGTGTGTATATGCAATTATGATAAGAAATACAGACCATAAAACTTAAATGACAAGCTGGCTCAGAAAAATAAATCATCACTCTGGATGAAAACATTAACCAGTGAAATGTGTATGACCCTCCATGGGAGACATCCCAATGATCTGAGCAGACGAGATGGTGACAAGGAAGCATCGAGCACCTGACTGAGAGTTGGAGACTTCTTCCCAGAAACAGAGGAGTTCCTTGCGGAAATACAGGACGAGGTGGGTAACAAAAGTAAAACAAATCGAAACTTCATGAAATACAAACAAACGAAGCAGTAAGTGCAGAAAAGGCCAAGAGAAACCAGACACAGTCCAACACATTCTAGGATCCTGCAGCAGTTTAACTCAATCTGATTACTTACGCAGGTACAATCAAGTGGCAAATATCTTTCACCAAAATCTTGCTTTAAAATACAAACTCATGAATGCCCTCCATCACCTCATGAAAACACCATAAATTCAAGCCTGATCCAGTTTTAGAGCCAAAATCTTGCAAATTATATGATCATCAATACATTATTTCAGATAGGTCAATCCATCTGGTTATAATATTACAGGATAAACAAGCAGGAACAACTCCCCCAATAGATAAAACCATTCCTAACACACATGTTCCTCAGCCAGTGGAACACCTCACCACAGGTAGTGTTTGTGTCATCAGTCAGATAACCTAATTACTTTCTCTGTCAATCTGCTTCCAAATGTCATTCGTTGACATGCCCTGTTGCTGAATCCCCTCTCCTCATCATACGTTCTCACCCCGAACATCGTCCAGGGCCCCAAATTCTGCTCTGTGCAGACCTCCCTCTGGTTTCTGACCCAGCTTCATTGAAAATCCAATTGATGACTTCCCACTCTGCTTTCAGTCTTTAGAGGACAGTGGTGTTCGCTAACAACATTTTAGAAGTGGGGAAAGTGACCCATAATGTGGACATGAGTCGTGATTAAGGAGGTTAACTCCCAATGTCATTCTTCCTCAGCCCAGAGATTAGAGGGGCAAAGAACATCTCAGACAGAACTGCAGTCAGCTCGACTTCTTCAGTCTGCAAGAAATTCAAGGGAAACATATTCACCCACAGAGTGATGACTATTTGGACCTCATCCCAGGGAGAGTGAGAGGTGAACAACAGGGGAGGATTTGAAAGATCTGTTGTGGAACAGAATCACTGGCAGGGTTCAGCCAGCCTGAGTTGACTCTCTACTGTACACTAGGTGTGTTATAAATTCACTAAGTAACAGAGACAGTGCTTAAGATAGAACTGATTCATTTGTCACAGATCTAGTCCCATTAAAGGTGAATATGCAGCAGAAGAAACTCCTCCCAGGCCCAGTGACCAGGGTGCAGAACTGGGTGTGGTGAGCAGCAGCAATAATTGCAGAGTTCAACACTTACAATCACTCTCAAAATAGCATTCAGCAATGGTGATGGACAAATATCCAGCATGAAGCTTATTGAAACTTTCTCCCCTGTGTGAATCCGGTAGTGTGTTGTAAGTGTAACACACTGTAAGGTTTCACTGCTAATGTAATGACCTCTCTGTAATGTTTCACTGCTGAGGTAGTGGTTTCTCTGCAGCAGCAATGTTTAGGATACAACTAGAGATAACAGGGTTTTGTAGTGCTGGGCTATCCAATGACAGAAATGTTCTTTCTTGTGAGTCTGAATGAGAGAATTTCATGGGCTTTTGTTGTGGAGAGATGAGAAGCCACAAATGGGGAGAGTGGGCCCTTTTTTTTTACTTTACTAACCCTTTAGTCAAAGTAAGAATTATGAATCACATCTTGTGTACTGTTTGTTATTTTGGGGTATTGATATGTAACAGGGGACGCGGCGCAGCATCCACACACATTTGGCCGAGCTAGGGGGCTATCACCCCCTATATTAAGCTGCTAGCCGGAGTGAGAGTTACATAAGGTTAGATGACTGAGTGAATACATTCCCACATTAACAGGAGGTTAACGGTCTCTCTCCAGTGTGAACTGACTGGTGTGTCAGTAGGCGAGATGACCGAGTGAATCCCTTCCCACAGTCTGAGCAGGTGAATGGCCTCTCACCTGTGTGAATTCGCTCATGTACCTTCAATTGAGATGATTGAGTGAATCCCTTCCCACAGAATATGCAGGTGAACGGCCTCTCCCCAGTGTGAACTGACTGGTGTGCTTGTAGGCCAGCTAACTGTGTGAATCCCTTCCCACAGTCTGAGCAGGTGAATGGCCTCTCCCCAGTGTGTACTCGCTGATGTACCTTCAATTGAGATGACCGAGTGAATCCCTTCCCACAGTCTGAGCAGTTGAATGGCCTCTCCCCAGTGTGAACTAAATGGTGTGCTTGTAGAGTAGCTAACTGAATGAATCCCTTCCCACAGTCTGAGCAAGTGAACGGCCTCTCCCCAGTGTGAACTCGCTGATGTACTTTCAGTTGAGATGACGAAGTGAATCCCTTCCCACAGTCCAAGCAGGTGAATGGCCTCTCCCCAGTGTGAACTCGCTGATGTACCTTCAGTTGAGATGACCGAGTGAATCCCTTCCCACAGTCTGAGCAGGTGAATGGCCACTCTCCAGTGTGAACTGACTGGTGTGTCAGTAGGCAAGATGATAGAGTGAATCCCTTCCCACAGACTGAGCAGGTGAATGGCCTCTCACCAGTGTGAACTGAATGGTGTGCTTGCAGGCTAGATAACTGTGTGAATCCCTTACCACAGTCTGAGCAGTTGAACGGCCTCTCGCCAGTGTGAACTGACTGGTGTGCTTGCAGGCCAGATAACTGTGTGAATCCCTTCCCACAGTCTGAGCAGGTGAACGGCCTCTCCCCAGTGTGAACACGCTGATGTACCTTCAGTTGAGATGACAAAGTGAATCCCTTCCCACAGTTTGAGCAGGTGAATGGCCTTTCTCCAGAGTGAACTGACAGATGTACCTTCAGTTGAGATGACCGAATGAACCCCTTCCCACATTCTAAGCAGTTGAACGGCCACTCTCCAGTGTGAACTGACTGGTGTGCTTGTAGGTTAGCTAACTGTGTGAATCCCTTCCCACAGTCTGAGCAGGTGAATGGCCTCTCCCCAGTGTGAACTCGCTGATGTACTTTCAGTTTAGATGATGAATTGAATCCCTTCCCACAGTCTGAGCAAGAGAACGGCCTCTCCCCAGTGTGAACTGACTGGTGTGCTTGTAGGTTAGCTAACTGTGTGAATCCCTTTCCACAGTCTGAGCAGTTGAACGGCCTCTCCCCAGTGTGAACTCGCTGATGTACCTTCAGTTGAGATGACGAAGTGAATCCCTTCCCACAGTCTGAGCAGGTGAACGGCCTCTCCCCAGTGTGAACAGACTGGTGTGCTTGTAGGCCAGCTAATTGTGTGAATCCCTTCCCACAGTCTGAGCAGGTGAATGGCCTCTCTCCAGTGTGAATTCGCTGATGTATCTTCAGTTGGGATGAGTAGGTGAATCCCTTCCCACATTCCGAGCAGGTGAACGGCCTCCCCTCAGTGTGAACTCGCTGGTGAGCCATGAAGTCAGATGACCGAGTGAATCCTTCCCCACAAATTCAGCAGATGACCAGCCTCTGCCCAGTGTGAACTGACTGGTGTGTCCACAGGTGGGAAGACGACTGAATCCCTTCTCACTCACAGAACAGGTGAATGGCCTTGTCCAGTGTGAATTTGCTGATGTACATTCAGTTGAGAAGACCCACTGAATCCATTCTCACAGTCTGAGCAAATGAACGGCCTCTCCCCGTGTAAAATTTCCGCTTTGCCAGTCGGTCAGATGACCAAGTGAATCCCTCCCCACAGCCTGAGCAGGAAGGATGATCGAGTGAATCCCTTGCTCCACTTCTTAAATATCTGGACAGAGACAGCAAAATTGGCATGTTGTGTTCGAAATTCCCGTAGATAAATTCCTTGTTTTTAGCCTGTAAAAAGATTTACAAAATCCATCAATGTGTGTGGGGCAACTTTTCATATGAGTTCACTTGAGTTGTCACGGTGTGATCTGGCAACACACTCTTACAGTGAAGTTCAACCCAAGTTGGAGAGAGAAATCATCTTCTAACTGGGCACAGTGCTGGTACCTGGAATGACCATCGAACTCTCTGATGCTCTTCCTGTCTCTTTAAGAATGGGGCATCTCTCCCATCTCCAATCTGTGACCTGGCTCAGTTTGACTCTCGCCATTGGTATTGCTCCCTCTTCCCACTGAGCAGCACGGGCTCCTGGCCCCACTGTAACTGAAATACTCTCACACAAATAGCCTGCAGTGCATTCCACGCACTCACCACTCTCTGGGTAAAAATCTTACCCCTGACATCCTCTCGGTATCTATTTCTAAGCACCATAAAACTATGCCCCTTCGTGTTAGCCATTTCAGCCCTGGGAATAAACCTCTGCCTATCCACATGATCAATGCCCCTCATCATCCTATACACGTAAAAAAAGGCTCTAAACATAAACAAGGACATTGTACATAGCTTTGGGAAATTGTCAGAAGTATACAAGATTATGAGGGTGTAGATAGGGTAAATGCAAGCAGCTTTTTCCACTGAGGTTGGGTGGGATGGCAACCAGAGGTCATGGGTAAGTGGGGAAGGTGAAAACTTAATGGGAACATATGGAAAAGCTCTTTACTGAAATGGTCGTGAGAGTGTGCAATGACATGTCAGCACAAGTGGTGAATACGAGCTCGGTTTCGCCATTTCAAAGAGGTTTTGATGGAAGCCTGGATGGTAGGTGTATGGAGGGCGATGGTCTCGGTGCAGTTAGTTGCAATAGACAGCTTAAATGTTTTTTTGGCATTGACTAGATGGGCCAAATGGCCTGTTTCTATTTTGAACGTCTCCATTATTCTATGACAGAGAAGCTGGACAAACTTGTTTGGAAGGGAAAAGGTTGGAGTGACAACGGAGCAGCAATGGCTGGAATTTCTGGGAGCAATTCAGGAGCTGAGTGATCGACATATCCCAAGGAAGTGAAAACATTGGAAACCAGGAGTACATAACCATAGTTGAATTGAGAAGCTAAAGCCAACATAAAAGCCAAAGAGAGGGCAAACAAAAGAGCAAAAGCTATTGGGAAGCGAGAAACCAACAGAAGACAATGAAAATGTTCAGATGAGCTCAGGGCATGGATGATGATTAATGAGTCTTGGTAGCACCCAAAAGTCTGAGGCATTTAAAGGAACGAAATATCCGGGGCTTCAATATAGCCAGAAAGCCAAGATTCCCTGCACCAGTTACGTTTCAACTGTTACATTGTTAGGCACATAAAGTCTCTACACCCTCAAAATTTCACTTCTGAAGGCCTCCCACTTACAAAGTACTCCTTTGTCAGAAAACAGCATGTCCCAATCCACACTTGTCAGATCCTTTCTGATACCATCAAAATTGACCTCTCTCCAATTTAGAATCTCAACCCATGGTCCAGACCTCTCTTTTTTCATCTTTATTTTGAATTTCATGGCATTATGAACACTAATTTCTGTCACCAGCCCTGGTCATTGCCTAACAGCTTATTGCACACTTCTACATCGGGAATTTTACGTACCAATTAAGGGCACATTTGACAAACTTTACCCCATCTAGTCCTTTTACAGTATGGGAGTCCCAGTCAATATATGGAAAGTTAAAATCGCTTACAATCTCAACCTTTGTTTCTTGGCATGGTCTGTGACCGCTCTGCAAATTTGTTCCTCTAAATCCCTCAGACTGTTGGGTGCAACCAAGCCCCTATAATGGCCACAATATCATAATTCCCTGTCCTGAGCTCATCTGGCTTTCCTACAATGCTTCTTGCATTGTGCTATACACAGCTCAGCACATTCATCGCACCATGCTCAACCATTTGATTGCTGACTCTGTCTGAGGTCTGAACAATATCTGACTGGTATCAAGAAAACAAACTCTCCCTCATTATCACAAAAACAAAGGAGCTGATTGTGGAGGACAGGAGGTGTGGAGACACAGATAAGGGCATCACCCTGGGACCAGTGACCAAACGACAGCTTCCCCAGTTTCCGAATCCCCAGTAGTGGGCACTTAATCTGGACTCCACCGCGTTTGAACCCCTTCCGTCAGCGGCCGACCCTCATGTGATTCTGTGCTATGACACTAGGGGGTGCTCATTGAGGAAAGCCAATATTATGCACCCCTCGAGCGAGAGAAGTTCCCAGTCATGGTGATTGGACAGGATTAAGGAAAAGAGGGCAGCACATTACTGGCCGAAGTTCCGGATTTCCTTTGGTGGCAGACAGGACTGGTGGCTCCCCGTACCATCGTTAGGGTTTGCCCTGGGTTCAAGTCAAAGAGCCCAGAGTTCCTTGCCTTCACCCTGAGGAAACAAGCCTCCAGCAGCAAGGGAGACTGGCAAGACTTGGCCGTGGGCCAACTCCGATACTGGAAGGACATTGAGGTGAAGACGGGACATCTGGTAAGACTCTCTTTTAAAATTGACTGAACCCAAGACATTGCACACAATCTCTGCTCAATTTCAGGCAATGAATTTGACTGCACCAACTGCCCCCTGTCTGGATCACCGTGAAAGAAGGACAGACTCTCCCATCCCTTCCTCAAAACCCCCTCTAGCCTAAGGTAACGTTCCTTGAGGATGGAAGCTCTTTTGTGGATCCAGCAGGAAAACGATATTCTGACTATACAATAGTGACGGACAGTGAAGTAATTGAGAAGGCCTCTTTTGAAGCAGCTGTCTCTGCCCAGAAGGCTGAACTGTTTGCTCTGACTCGTGCCTGTATCCCAGCAACAGACTAAAGTGGGAACGTTTACACAGACTCCCGTTATGCATTTGGAATTGTACATGACTACGGGGCTCTCTGGGAACATGGGGATTCCTGTCTTCCTCTGGCCACCCCATTAGTAATGTCACCTTTGTAAACAACTTACTCACCGCTCTACAGCTACCTCGAGCTTTGGCTGTTATTTAATGAGCGGCCCACACCCACATGTTGACTGAGTCACTAAATGCAATGCTTTAGCGGATGAGACAGCGAAAAGTGTGGCACAATCCTAGTAGTTGTAGTCTCCTCGGGTTCCCATCAGGCAACCCTCTGTGTCATAAGCAGAACAGGTTTGCCAGACATGTGGGAGGTACATACTTTTCATGGGGACATCTCTGAGCAGCAGCGCAAATTGTGGTCCCAGATGGGGTGCTAGAAAGAACCCAACCTAGCTATTTGGATTACTTCAGCGGGACAGGTTTGTGTTCCTACACAGTTTTTACCAATATTGGTCGATCATATACATGATTTGACACACCCGGGAAAGGGGGGAATGGTTGGTAACCTGTACCCTGCACACTGGGTACGAGTCCCTTGCCAGGTGTCTACAAGTTGATTTTATTGAATTGCCTAGAGTACATTGCTATAGATACTGCTTAGATATTATAGATGTGTTTAGTAGATGCATTGAAGCTATTCCAACTACCAATAATACTACTATGTCTGTTGTGAAGTTATTATTATGGGAAATAATTCCCAAGTATGGCCTGCCAGAGATGCTGAGCTCTCACAATGGCCCACAATTTGTGGTGAAAGTATATGAAGGGGTACCAAACGAACTAGATATCAAGCAACAATTCCACGGTGTACACCACCCACGGGCCGCTGGCAGAGTGGAAAGAGCCAATGGCACTCTGAAGAGTAAACTGGCCAGACTAACAGCGGAGACTGGACTCACTTGGTTGAAGGTCCTACCATTAGCCTGATTCCACATGAGGGTTACCCCACAGGGGAAAACAGGGTTGATCACCAGCTGAAATCATTTCCAGATGGCCCATGAAGACACCCTGGGAACTAAGGCCTTGTGTACCATTGCTCCCAGAAAGTCTACCAGCAAAATTGGATATGCATATCTGAAGGGAAGAGATTGGGAAATATGTATGCCAACTAACCAAAATTTTCCAAGAATTACATTCACAGGTATGACAGGCTTACAAGGAAGTGAACTACCCCACAGAGAGGAGTGACTATCCCACCATAGAACTTGGGAATTTTGTCCTAATCAAGAACTGTGATTGAGGAAAACTCTGACCTCAGTGGACAGGACCATATCAGGTGCTACTGACCACTCCCACGGCTGTGAAACCGAAGGGGCAATCTCGATGGACACATTGAACAGACTGAAAATGTGTTACAGAAGGAACTGAGTAGAAGGGCTCTCTCAGACTGAAGGAAAATGTATTCGTTGATAGTGGTCTTTGTGTTTTGCCTTATTGCTCAAACGATATCCGTGGGCCCCCATGTTAACACCTTTCTGTCTCTCTGTCACACCTATGCCATACAGGCAGAACTAGGGGCCTGCTGCGTTTGTGCTGCAATTTCACAGCATGGTAAAACTATGGTTCCAATGTCAGTAATTCCGCTCAACCAGAGTGAGGAACTCTAAGCCTGGGATTTCTCAAATAACACCCGGGGAAGTGAAGTGAGGAACTGCGGTCCAGTCAGAGATGACAGTGGCTGTCAGTGTTTTGAGGGATGGTATCTCAAGTTCCCATCAAATGGAATTTCCTACACTGGGAAACATGAATCCTGGTCTTAGTTGCAGGTGCCCAGCAGCAGAGAGGAATAACAGATTGAGTGCTTTTGGATGATCGCTTTTCTCGCCTAAGGTGTAGCCAGGAATTCACGAGAGACAATCAATTTACCTACAGCACTTGAGGAGCTGGCCACAACACTGCAGGGGCCCTGACAGAAACACAGTCCCAAGTAACAGAAATATCTACTGAAATGATTGCAATCTGGCAAACAGTCCTACAAAATTGTAGACTTTATCCCAGCTGAGAAAGGGGGCACCTGTGCTATTATTGATACAGAATGCTGCACCTATATCCCTGATGAATCTACTAACATTACATCCCTCTCCAAGCACACTGCCAAGGTGATTGATAGCTACTAGATAGAAAGCAGGGCATGATTTATATCGGTTCACTGAAGGATCGAAGTGGTGGTCTTTGAAGGTATGTTCAGTAATAATGTAACAGGATATTGCATTATGACCTAATAGTTGTCCATATCATTGTTATAAATACTGTTGTACACTGTTTTTTTTTCCCACTGATAAGTCAATGTTGTACTCATTTGCTTTCCCTGCAAAAAATTACTGCTTTGTTGATCATGTAATGATCAAAAGGAGGGAATGATAAAATGCATAAAAGGGTTAACACTTTGTTAAAAAATAGCAGCCTGTTTTTCTGAAAGAAACTGCTGATAATCAACAGATGTGCTAAGCCATGCTGAGCCATATTTCTTCTTGAGGGTAGCTAGCTAGGGTTTCAGGATGCTTATCTCCTTGCACATTCACATCTAGAGATAGGACAGCTTCAGTCTGTTCTGTGTGTGTAAGCCATTATGACTGTTTTGTAATCTGTCTTTAGGGGCTCCAGCTTGTCATGTAGTAAATAACTTTGGCTCCAACATGTCTTGTGTGGAGGGTATCTGGACGGATATATCAGTGGTGTAAGGGGAATTGTTAGTCAGTTAGTGGATTGGGCGGGAACAGTCATCAACTGTTCCTGTTTGAGCGACTAACTGAGTAAGCCCGATGCTTGGAATAAAGAGTTTGTACTTATACAGTCTCTCAGTGACTTTATCCAGATTCGACTTCCACATAATGGGAGTGGTTTCAAAGGGTTGCTGGATGCACATTACCAGACCTGGAGTGATTGCAACTGGGTCTGACGGAGGCATAACTGGTACTTCTGGACATGTTCAGCCTCACTCCAGCTATTTGCTACCTTCCACTGTACAGGTATGAAATGTCTAAAGAACAGGAAGTAAGACTCACCAAAATTTCTCCTGACTGAATCACTGGAATGTCCGAGTCAGTTGGGTTCTCTCTGATTGATGCTCTCAGTCCTCGGGTTGGTTCACTTGTTGCTGCTCCCTCGTCATCAGTCGTGGTTTTCCTCCAGTTGGGGTTTTTCTTCCAATAAATCTCTCACTGCAGGTCTAACTTTAAATTGAAAGATAATGAAGCATATTAACAACAAAAAAGAGAACCAAAAATTTCAGATTCATGTTATTAAGAACAAAACTCACTGAAATTTAAATATTGAAGGCAAATATACAGTAATGATCTCAGTGAGCAATCTTTTATTGTCCCACACACGTCACAAAACGATATGGAATCAGAAGGAGCCATCATTCAGTCATGGTCAGGCAGAAGGAGCAGATTCAGATGATTCAATCCTTCTGATCTGCCCCATCATTCAACTATGGTTGATTTTTATTTCAACACCATATTCTTGCCTTCCTCCTGTAACCCTGTAGCTACTTAACAATCTTTAATGTATTAATCTCCCTCATAAATATACCCAAACGGTAGCCTCTACCAAACTCTGCGGCAACAAATTCCACACTTCAGACACCTTTTGGCCAAAAGATTTTTCTCAGCTGAATTTTAACAGGAGGCATTTTTATTCTGAGACGGTGCTGTCAGATTACAGACTCTCCGTCTAATGGAAACATCCTCTCCATGTACACTGTATCCAGGCTTTTTAGCATTCGGAATGTTTACTTAATCATACATCGCCCTCACAACCCCCCACCGTCCCTCTGAACTCCATCGAGCACAGGTCCGGAGACATCAAATGCTCCTCATACATGAAGCCGATCGTTCCTGATATTATTCATGTCAACCTTGTTATCAACACACCACGTGATCCTCCGTCACAAAGCGGAGGGCGGGGCGGATCTGCGGCACGCAGCCTCACGTGACCTGTTGGTTGGTCTCCCATTTCAATTCTGCGGAAATAGACAGCCTGGGCTCCTGGTTTGAATCGTTCAAAGCAGATTAAGTGAAGTCGACATATTTTTGACGAGCCCAGATAACTGGAAAATAAATGAGTAACTGGCCGCAAGTTCGGGGCTCACGGCCAACATCGGACCTCCCTGCTCGGGATCGGTCTCAATACTCACCAATAGGAAAGTTATATCTTCAGCCCGGACACAGTAATCCAGATCCCCGGCTCCGCGATATACGAGATGAGAAGCCTTCTGGATCCGGCAGACTTCAGCACCGAGCGTTAAGGAAAACACCCGGAGACAGTGAGCATGCGCGGTGTGGTACGTCATCAGTAGGGCGGGGCCTCAGAAACGGCTGCGCGATGTTGCCCTCCTGCGGTTTAATGGGGTGGGGGGGGGGAGAGAACTGCATCACGTGACCGGTTTTGGTCTCCCACCCCAGACAGAGATCCAGTTACCCACTACTCTGTGGAAAGAAGTAAACTTGCCGCTCACATCTACTCTCACCTTAAATGTGTTAGACATTTCAACCCCCAGGAAAAATATATCGTCTGTCCACTCTATCTATTCCTCTCGTAATCTTATAAACGTCCATCCAGTCTCACCCCAGCCTGCGCCGCTCTGGAGAAAACAACACAAGTTTGTCCAACCAGGTCGGGCAGCATCCGTCGAAACGAGCAGACAACGTATCGGGCCGAGACCCTTCGTCTCTCCTGAGTTCGTCCAGCGTGGATGTACGTGTTGATTTGACCACAGCATCAGCAGTGTACTTTGTGTTCGTCCAACCTCTCGTTATAGCTCTCGCTCTCTCATCCAGGCAAGATCCTGCTAAACCTCTTCCCCGCCCTCTCCAAAGCCCCGACATCCTTCCGAGAATGGGGGCGACCAGAACTGTATGAAACACTCCAGATGTGGTCTAACTAATTTTATAAAACTGTGTTACGAACTGTAACGTTTTAGAAACGAACCAGCAGCAATAGAGTTCACACTGGAGTCTGTTTTTGATGTTAAAAGCACTCTCTTTATTGGTCTCTACTTATAACATAGTAAGTTAACGAAAGTTAACAGTGTTAATTGGATATATGTGTAAATATAATTCCCCAGACTATCGAGCCTGAGGAAACAAAGCTTAGAGTCTTGAAATGGTAAAGAAGGAAAGTTCAGAAATCCACGGAATAAATGATGGGAGAGAGATATTTGTGATCCAGAGTGAAATGTAGAGAAAAGGCGGTTACTTCAAAATAACCGTCGACGAAGTTCTTATCCGTTGAATCCGTCCACATACGAGTTATCAGCGAAAGTGACCTGTCACAGGAATACCGTCTTCCAGGGGTTACCACACAACATACCCAGGCAAGGGTTAACACAAGATATTCCAAACTCCACTCCTATGGATTATACGAAGTGACAGCCACACACATTCGTTGTGGTTCTCTCTCTCTCTCTCTCTCTCTCTCTCTCTCTCTCTCTCTCTCTCTCTCTCTCTCTCTCTCTCTCTCTCTCTCTCTCTCTCTCTCTCTCTCTCTCTCTCCTCTCTCTCTCTCTCTCTCTCTCTCTCTCTCTCTCTCTCTCTCTCTCTCTCTCTCCCGACTGCCTGTCTGCAGATCGCTCTCTCTCTCTCTCTTATGGTTCAGTTCACAGTCAGCGCTGTCAGCCTGTGACTGACGTCATAGTCCCGCCTCCTCACGCCGGCGCTCTTAAAGAAACAGTCACAGTACGACCGCAGGCTCGTAACAGCTGGAACACAACTTCCCGACTTTTGAACTCAATGTTTCAACTAATAAAGACAACCACGCCATTTGCCTTCTTAACCACCCGATCAATCTGCGCAGTCTCTTTCAGGGAGCGATGAACTTGGAATCTAAGATCCCTCTGATCATCGACACTGTTCAGGGATTTGCATTCAACAGTGTACTGTCTCATACATTCGACCTACCGAGCTGCCAAGATGATCATCACGAATCAAATCTCACTGAGATTTCTCAGGTCCTGTTGAATTTATTGCCAAGTGCACAAGTACGGGAAGGTACAGGTACAGAGAAACACTGACTTGTGGCAGCATCACAGGCAAGTACATTCACATAACACACAGAACACAACTTATACGATGCTCTGTCAGTAACAATCTCTAAATATGTTTTATATTATTAACAATATATAAAATACATTGTGTCATGACATTTTGTGTCAATAACAGTCTTGGAAATGTTGAATTTGGTCCCTGTCTCCATTCCTCCTATAATCCACAACCAGCTCCTGTGTTTTTGTCACAATGAGGGAGAGGTTGTTTTCTTGACACCACTGTGTCGGGGTGATGACTTCTTCTCTGTAGGCTGCCTCGTTATTTGGGATTCGGCCGATCAATGCAGTGTAGTCAACAAATTTAATTAGCAGATTGGAACTGTGGGTGGCGACACGTCATGGGAATACAGAGAGTAAAGTAGGGGGCAAAGAGACACCCCTGTGGGGTAAGTGTGCTGAGGGTCAGAGAGACAGAGGTGAGGGAGCCCACTCTTACCACCTGCCGGCGATCTGACAGGAAGTCCAGGATCCAGCTACACAAGGCAGGGTGAAGGCCGAGGTCTCTGAGCTTCTTGTCGATACTTCACGCCTTCGTATGGCTACTGCTCTGCCCATGACTGCAGCGAACTTCAGAGAACATCAGAGAAACAAGCCTCCACTCCAAGGACTTCCTACATTCCCCTCCCTCGGAAAAGCAGGCCATGTACTCAAATAACCTCATTACCTGGACATTTTTGCTGCAAACCCGCTCTCCCATCGGGGAAGAGATACAAAAGCCTTAAAGCGCGACACGCCCGGCTCAAGGACGGTTTCCTGTCTACAGTTACAAGCTAAATGAATGATAAAATGGACTCGACCTCACGATGTAACTCGACGTGACTCTGCACCATATGTCTAGTGATTGTTTTGCCAGTTTCATTTTTCATTTTTAGAATATTTTTTACTGATGCATAATCTTCTACAACTATATAATGATGCAAAACGTCAATAGATTAGTATGTACACAGTTAATAAAGCTGAAAAAAAACTGATCGTATAATATAAAAATGGGAAAAAAATATATAGAAAAATAAGAGAAAAAAGTGTCCCATCTAACGCGGAAAAAAACCCAGTAACCAGAAAAAAAGGGGAAAAGTCCATTAGGAATGAACCCTCCGGAGCAATAAGTTTGACCATTACCTAAATTTTTAAAAAAAGAATAATCAACCGTCATTTCACACTTATAAAAAAAATAAAATTGGACGGAAACCATATAGCATAATTCAAATTAAATGATAATATTTGGCAAAAGAACCCCATCTTCTCTCAAAATCGAATCGAGGATCAAAAGTTCTACTTGTATTTCTTCCAAACTAAGACATAACATTCCTTGAGAAAACGATTCAATTAATGTAGGGGAAGAAATATCTTTCTGTGGCGTCCCATTTCCTGGCACATCCGAACCGACTCACAATTAGATAGCCTACGGGGGTTTGCGAGCACAGAGCTTTGGAGCCTCTGCGCCATGGGGGGCAGGTTGAGGGAGGCTTAAAAGTGAGGCTGAAGATTTCGAATAAAGTTTTTTCCTTCGACTGCAGTTACCGACTCCGTGTCGTAATTTTAGCGCTGCGTGTAGCACACCGCTACAATTGGTGACCCCGACGTTCCAAACGATTTTTGGACCAGAAATGACCGACGCCGCCTCTGTTCATGCAGTTTCGTTGAAACGGCCGGGTTTCTGGACACAGCGCCCGAACCTATGGTTCCAGCAAGCCGAAGACCAATTCTACGTTCGCCAGATCACCTCAGAAGACACCCGCTACTACTACGTGGTGAGCTCCCTCGACCAGGACACAGCGGCCCAGGTCGCGGAGTTCGTACAGTCGCCCCCGGCAGACGGCAAGTACACGGAATTCAAAGCCCTGCTCCTCAGGACTTCGGACTGTCACGGCGCGAGCGGGCTGCCCATTTACTGCACCTGGATGGCTTGGGCGACAGACCTCCATCGGCTTTAATGAATGAGATGTTGTCTCTCGCCAGCGGACACACACCCTGCCTCATGTTTGAGCAGGCATTCCTGGAGCAGCTGCCCGAGGACATACGCCTGCTGCTGTCCGACGCGGATTTCAATGACCCCCGGAAGGTGGCAGCCCGGGCGGACTTGCTGTGGAACCCCAAAAAGGTGAGCGGGGCGTCCATCGCACAGATCACCCAGCCACACTCCCGGCAGCAAACCAGTCCAGGCCCGGCCGCAGAGCCCGCCAACCCCCGGCCCAATGAACACTGGTGCTTCTACCACCAGCGGTGGGGCGCAGAAGCCCGCCGTTGTCGCCCGCCCTGCAAGTTCCCGGGAAACGCCAGGGCCAGCCGCCGCTGATGGCTACGGCGGCTGGCCATCGGGATAGCCTCCTGTATGAGTGGGATAGAAGGTCGGGACGCCGGTTTTTGGTCGATACTGGGGCTGAGATCAGCGTTTTACCTCCGACAAAGGACCTATGGCACCCGTCAGGTGCAGCTACAGTTCGGCTCCAGCCAGTTGACGTGGGACTTCACACTGGCCGCCGTAGCCCAACCGCTTCTGGGTGCGGATTTTTTGCGGGCTCACAGCCTACTGGTCGACCTGCCCAGGAAGAGACTGGTACACGCCGAGACCTTTCAGACGTTCTCCCTGGGTGCAGCCCAGTTGCCAGCCCCTCACCTCGGCTCCATCACGCTGTCCGACGACTTCACCAGGGTCCTGGCGGAGTTCCCATCGGTTCTGGCACCGCAGTTCACAGCGGCCATGCCCAGACACGGCGTACAGCACCACATCCCGACCCAGGGACCACCCCTCCACGCCCGCGCTCGGCGGCTTCTCCCGGACAAGCTCCGACTGGCGAAGGAGGAGTTCCAGAGGATGGAGGAATGGGGATCATCCGGCGGTCCGACAGCCCATGGGCCTCCCCCCTGCACATGGTGCCCAAAGCGACGGGGGGCTGGAGACCGTGCGGCGACTAACGAAGGCTGAACGAGGCTACCACACCGGACCGCTACCATGTGCCGCACATTCAGGACTTTGCAGCAAACCTGCACGGCGCACGGATCTTCTCCAAGGTAGACCTCGTCCGAGGGTACCATCAAATCCCGATGCATCCTGACGACGTCCCCAAAACGGCTTTCATCACCCCGTTTGGCCTTTTCGAGTTCCTCCGCATGCCATTCGGCCTGAAGAATGCCGCACAGACGTTCCAGCGGTTAATGGACGCGGTGGGACGGGACCTGGACTTCGCGTTCATTTATTTGGATGACATCCTCATAGCCAGCAGCAGTCGTCAGGAGCATCTGTCCCACCTCCGTCAACTCTGCGCCCGACTGAGTGAGTACGGTCTTACAATCAACACCGCCAAATGCCAGTTCGGACTCAATACCATTGACTTCCTGGGCCACAGGATTACTAAAGACGGGGCAACCCCTCTGCCCGCTAAGGTAGATGCGGTCCGCCTCTTTCCCCGACCCACCACGATCAAAGGCCTTCAGGAATTCGTAGGTATGGTGAATTTCTACCGCCGCTTCCTCCCTTCAGCTGCCCGGATCATGCGCCCCCTGTTCGCCCTGATGTCGGGTCCGAGCAAGGACATTACCTGGGACGAGGAGTCCGCCGCCGCTTTCGTTCAAACGAAGGAAGCTTTGGCGAACGCCGCAATGCTAGTACATCCCAGAATGGACGCCCCTACCGCCCTCACAGTGGACGCATCAAACAGGGCAGTCGGTGGGGTGCTGGAGCAACTCATCGCAGGTCGCTGGCAACCCCTGGCGTTTTTCAGCAAACACCTGCGACCACCCGAGCTCAAATATAGTGCTTTCGACCGGGAACTGTTGGCGCTCTACCTGGCAATCCGGCATTTCAGGTACTTCCTAGAAGGTCGGCCCTTCACCGCGTTCACGGACCACAAACCGCTTACCTTTGCGTTTACGAAAGCGTCCGACCCCAGGTCGTCCCGCCAGCAACGCCACCTGTCCTACATCTCTGAATACACGACGGATGTCCGGCACGTCTCGGGTAAGGACAATGTCGTGGCGGATGCTCTCTCTCGCCCTACCGTTCATGCCCTTTCCCAAGGGGTAGACTGAGGCACTGGCAGAGGCGCAGCAGGCGGATGAGGAGATTCCGAGTTACAGAACCGCAGTCTCCGGATTGCAGCTCCAGGACCTCCCCGTAGGCCCGGGTGAGAGGACCCTACTCTGTGACGTCGCCACCGGCCAGCCCCGTCCCGTCATTCCGACAGCCTGGCGGCGCCGCGTTTTCGACTCCATTCATAACTTGGCGCATCCCTTCATCCGGACAACTGTCCGGATGGTTTCCAGCAGGTTCGTTTGGCACGGACTCCGCAAACAGGTCAGTGAATGGGCCAAAACGTGCATGCACTGCCAGACGGCCAAGGTGCAGCGGCACACCAAAGCCCCACCGCAGCAGTTCCATCCCGCCCACCGGCGTTTCGACCACATTCATTTGGATATCGTGGGCCCCCTGCCAGTGTCGCGCGGAGCGCGGCACCTCCTGACTATCGTGGACCGGTTCACAAGATGGCCAGAGGCGGTCCCGCTCACCGACACCACCTCCGAATCTTGCGCCCGTGCCCTGATCACCACCTGGATATCTCGCTTTGGTGTACCGGCCCACATTACCTCCGACAGAGGCGCCCAGTTCACCTCCAGCCTGTGGTCAGCTATGGCCAGGCTTTTGGGGACTCAGCTGCACCACACCACTGCCTACCACCCACAGTCGAACGGACTAGTGGAGCGTTTCCACCGTCACCTGAAGTCGGCCCTCATGGCACGCCTGCGAGGAGCCAACTGGGCGGACGAGCTTCCCTGGGTCCTACTCGGCATCCGCACAGCGCCCAAGGACGAACTGCACGCCTCGTCGGCCGAGTTGGTATACGGCGCGCCCCTGGTCGCCCCCGGGGAGTTCCTACCAGCCCCAAGGAGGCAAGAGGAAGATCCCGCAGCAGTCCTGGGCAGACTACGCGAGAAGCTCGGTAACCTGGCCCCCATACCCACTTCACCGCACGGGCGGCACCCGACCTGCGTACCCAAAGACCTACAGAACTGTACGTTTGTGTTTGTACGAAGGGGCGGGCATCGGCCACTGCTGCAGCGGCCATACGAGGGGCCGTTTATGGTGCTCCGGAACAACGGGTCCACGTTCGTGCTGGACGTTGGGGGGAAAGAGGAGGTTTTCACGGTGGACCGCCTCAAACCGGCCCATGTGAACCTGGCGCAACCGGCCGAGTTTCCGGCACCTCTGCGCAGAGGCCGACTTCCCAAGCAGGTTCTGGCCCAGACTGTGGACATTGGGGGGTGTATCGCCGGTTCTGCGGGGGGGGGGGGGTTATGTGGCGACCCATTTCCTGGCGCATCCGAACCGATTCACAATTAGATAGCCTACGGGGGTTTGCGAGCACAGAGCTCTGGAGCCTCTGCGCCATGGGGGGCAGGTTGAGGGAGGCTTAAAAGTGAGGCTGAAGATTTCGAATAAAGTTTTTTCCTTCGACTGCAGTTACCGACTCCGTGTCGTAATATTAGGGCTGCGTGTAGCACACCGCTACATTTCCGTAATAAAATAGCCCTTCTTGTCAGTAGAGTAACAAATGCAATTACATGTTGATCTGAAGATGAAATACACTGAATATGATGTGGAGCTATTCCAAATAGAACAGTCAATCTATTAGGTTGTAAATTAATTTTCAGAGCTTTAGAACTTGTAGAAATAAAAGATTTCCAAAACTATTTTAATGAAGAACTTGACCAGAACATACGTGACAAAGTAGCTACTTCAGTTTTACATCTATCTCAGCATTTGTCTATACTAGGAAATATTTTAGATCGTCTCTCCTTTGTTAAATAATAACGGTGAACAGTTTTAAATGGAATTAAACAATGGTTGGCACATTCAGAAGAGGAATTTACATTTTTAAAAACTCGAAGCCAATCTTCATTAACAAAGGTCATATTAAGTTTTCTCTCCCAATCTTGTTTAATCTTTAGTGATAGGTTCTCGTTTGGTATCAAAAATAAATGATACATTCTGCCAATGGAACCTTTCACAAAGGGATTCAATTTCAAAGTGGTATCCAACAAATCAGATTCTTGTAAACATGGAATCTTAGGTAAATAATGTTGTAAAAAATGTCAAAACTGAACATATTGAAAAACATGTGTATGAGCGAGAGAAAATTTGTTAATTAACTCTTCAAAGATCATCAATCGGCCATCACAAAATAAATCTGTAAAAGAAAGGATCCCTTTAATTTTCCATAGGAGAAAAATGGGGTCAGTTGTTGCAGGTATAAATGCGAAGTTTCGATGTAAAAAACTAGTCATCTTAAATTGTTTAAAATTTTTTAAAACAAGAAACTGAACCCAAATCCGTAGGGATTGTTTAATAACCGGGTAAAGATTTAAATTTGAAATTTTAAAGAGCTGTAAAAGTAATGGAGCTCCTAATATTGAAGTTAAATGAAATTGTTTAACTGCTTTTAATTCCAAATCAACCCACAATTGATTTTAGTTCTTATCAAGACAATATAACCAAAAACAGAATTGTCTAATATTCACAGCCCAATAATAGTCTTAAATTAGGAAGTGCAAGTCCATCATCTTTTTCAAACTTTTGTAAATGATACTAATTAATTTATTGTTCCAAATAAAGGAAGAAATAAGTGAGTCAATTTGATCGATTTTTTTTTAGTTAAAAAGATAGGTATATTTTGGAAAACATATAAAAATCTAGGTAAAATAATTTTCACAGCATGAATACGACCGATTAAAGAAAAAGTAAGTGGATTCCATCAGGAAAATTGTTGTTTCCTGGAGACCATTAAAGGAAATGTATTCGCTTTGTAGAGATCTTTATTTTTTTTTACTAATTATAATACCTAAATGTATAACGTTATATAAAATACATTGTGTCATGATCAATATTAAAATGTGTATTTTGTGTCAATAACAGACTGGGAAATGTTGAATTTGATCCCTGTCTCCATTCCTCCTGTAATCCACAACCAGCTCCTGTGTTTTTGTCACAATGAGAGAGAGGTTGTTTTCTTGACACCACTATGTCGGGGTGATGACTTCTTCTCTGTCGGATGCCTCGTTATTTGGGATTCGGCCGATCAATGCAGTGTAGTCAACAAATTTAATTAGCAGATTGGAACCCGCCACTGCAGATCAAGAAGGAACAATATACGAATTGTGGGTCTTCCTGAGTTGGTCGAAGGCAATCGACCTTCAGAATGTTTTCCAAAGCTGTTCGCTCGTTTGTTTTCTGACGTTTTGGAGACTCCGCCTGGAATAGACCGGGTACACCGAGCCCCGGTGTTTAACTCCTCTTCTCAACAGAAACCTCGACCTGTGGTAATTGCTTTTCATGGCTTTCAAACAAAGGTTACCATAATTCGCCAATATCGTCGGTTAGGTATGATGAAGAAGATAAGATAAGGCTGGTCGAAGATTATTTGCCCGGGGCATTAAATGAACGTTTTAAGTATGAAAGAAAAGTCATGGCTGCGTTATATAACAGAGACTATAAACCTTCTCTAAATTACCCCGCTCGCCTCAGGATCATTTTGAAAAAAGAAATGTTGTCTTTCATCCACTGACATTCTTTGTAAACTTTTAACAGTGTAAAGAATTCAAAGGATTTGTCGATAGGAATATCAAACACAACTTCACGTTAGCTCCGCTGTATCTATCAGGTCGCCAGCGCTTGAGTGCCACCGGTCCTTGAAAGTGGAGACGGAGATGCTGGAGAAGACAGCGCCCCACTCGCTGCAAGGAGAGCGCGAGCACGTGTCCATCTCCGTGATCTGATTGGATACATCGCCATGACGTTTAGCAGTGTGACGTCATTCACTGGCTCTCATTTTGGAAGGGATTCAGTGGCACATCGCAGATACACCAACAGCTTCGCTCTGGGAAGCGGCCGTTCACCTGCTCCGTGTGTGCGAAGAGACTCATTCAGTTAACCCACCTTGTGATGCTCCGGTGAGTTCACAATAAATAGAGGCCACATTTCTGTCCGGAGTGAGCAAAGAGTTTTACTCAATCATCCCAGCTGCTGCAACACCAGCAACTTCACATCAGGGAGGAAGTTCAAATCAGCTCCGTGTTAAATGTTTAACCATCACGGTGACTGAAGGCAGCTGCTCATCGTAGCCAGGACTGAACCCTGGTCACTGAGCATTGGAGGAGTCCGTTCTGCTGATGTTAGCCTTAAACTAGACTGATGTTTAATATTGTGGATCTGTGAAAGATAAATCAGTTTTATCAAATCCCGTGTGTCAGGTACTTACAGTCTCCACTACACTCACTATGTACACTAGAGAGGGCACTCGGCCCATCTGGTTTCAGCCCATGTTTCTGTTCCGTATCAGTTTATGAAAATCTATCCCTGCCGTTCCCCTCTCGCTCTCCCTGAGATGACAGGTTGCAACTAGTCACCACTCCGTGGGATAGGAAATTCCCCTTGAATTCCATAGAATCACAGAAATCTACAACACATTACAGACCTTTTGGCCCACAATGTTGTGCCGACCACGTAAATTAGTCTCTAAACTGCTTAGAATTACCCTACCGCATAGCCCTCTGTTTTCCTAAGCCCCATGTACCTATCTAAGAGTCTCTTAAAAGATCCTATTTTATCCGCCTCTACCACCGTCGCTGGCAGTGCATTCCATACACAATCACCACTGTTGTTTAAAAATCTTAGCTCTGACATCTCCTCTGTACCTACTTCCAAGCAGCTTAAACCTATTCCCCCTCGTGTTAGCCGTTTCAGCCCTGGGAAAAAGCCTTTGACTATCCACACGACCAATGCCTCTCATCATCTTATACACCTGCATGAATTCCCTGCATGATTTTTGCCCGGGCTGAACAAGACGATGAGCTCACTGTGGTTGTGACGTTGTTCAGGGCTCCGGACGAAGTTGGTTAAACTCCTTCTTCCCCGCTCTTTTCAATGTTTTCAGTCATTCTCACTAATTTCAAAGGTCTTCGCTTCGAACTGCTGGGTTGTTAATGAACATCTGAAGTCTGACAGCAGACTAGCGAGTGAATGGAGCAGAGTCAGAAACCAAGTTGCCAGTCAGGGATTTGGGGCTCCAGAAAGAGATGGGGCCTGGAGTTTACGAGGAGGAGGAAGAAGAGAAACTGAACCTGTAGGATGTGGCTACGAATGAAAGATCAGACACATTTGGAAACTGCTTGATTGAAAAAAAAACTGGTTAATTTCTGCAAAATACTGGAGGAAATCAACAGATCAGGCAGCAAATGTAGAGAGGAATAAATAGACTACGTTTAGGCCGAGACCCTTCAGCATGCCTAGACTGTGTACTCCTCTGCTTAGTTGCTACCTGAACTGCACAGTTCCGCCAGCATTGTGTGTGTGTGTGTGTGTGTGTGTGTGTGTGTGTGTGTGTGTGTGTGTGTGTGTGTTTCTAGCAACTGCGGAATCTCTTGTGTTTTATATCTGCCTCTGTAACAGGGTTATACGAGAGGCATTAGATAAATAGAATGCCTGTTGATATTGAGTATATTGTTTTTGGGAGCCGCTTTCCACGTTAAAACAGCTGCTGAGTTCTCTACACAGAAAAAAAAACCCTGAGGTGTGGACATGAAACCGGTGCTAGCAGGAAAGTTTAATGGCACCGCGATTACCCATAAAGCCCTGTTTAAAATTTCGCTGTTTCTGAAGCAACGATCAAAAGTGCAGGCATCAAGGTCGATGACGTCACCGAATAGCACGCATGCGCGCCGTACACAAAGGACCTCCGGAGGATCGGTAAAGGTAAGAATGATTTTTCGGGCTGCTATCTTAAACACCGACTGAGGGACATTTGCTGTGAACTCTGGACATCATAGTCCGCAATCCTGGGACAGTCCTGCTCTCTTCCCTCTCTCTCAGCCCCGCGATCCGTACACGGGCCCCGGGGAGCTTCCGGCCGCTAAGGGAATGGGAACCGATGGATCTCTCAGACAGAGCTGAGCTCCAGCTATCTAAAATGCAAGGATTAGGAACTCGGAGAAAGGGAACAAAATCTTTTACATCAGCAGTTGAGAAAATCACCTTTGTTCTATCTCCGATCACAAACAAGAGAAAATGTGCAGATGCTGGAAATCCAAGCAACACACACAAAATGCCGGAGGAACTCAGCATTAGGACTTTTTTCAATAGATGCT
The DNA here is from genome assembly GCF_030144855.1 of Hypanus sabinus. Classification (NCBI taxonomy): domain Eukaryota; kingdom Metazoa; phylum Chordata; class Chondrichthyes; order Myliobatiformes; family Dasyatidae; genus Hypanus; species Hypanus sabinus. The sequence continues at coordinate 20,456 of NW_026779506.1, read as the reverse complement.
GCCTGGCCTGCTGAGCTCCTCCAGTATTTTGTGTCAGTTGCTTGAGCTACCTCCTCTAGTTCTGCACTTTTCTACCGGTGAGAACATGTTTTGTCCTATTCTCTCTGGGTACGTAATGATATCAAACACCTTTGCCCTGGGCAACAAGTAGCTTTCACATCACAAATGTGCCAGACTCCAATGAGGCAGACTACTGCCCTTCCCTTCATATTCATTGGGATTTCATTCACTGAGTTCACCACCGTCAGTCACTTGGGAGAGGGTTCAGGGGAAATATTTATATACAATACAGAAACTGGTGTTACATTATTGTGGTGATGCAAAATTTGCTGGAGAATTTGCAAGTGGGGAGTGATATTTGGAAATCTGACCTTTGAAAGTATCATTTAGCAAGCAAATCACATATGGACGGTTTGCAAAAGTTCTAGTGAGAAAATCCTTCATAACCCACAACAGGCCTGTTACATAGTTTGTGTGAGAGTGCAGATGAACTCGATCAAACCCAGAGGAGATCAAAGTTCTTATCGACAGTGATTTGCTAGCTGTTAAAAGAAATACCTCCCTATTTAAAATTCAGTGTGCATGTTGTCAGTGGGTAAATATTGCACAGCACAAGGTGTTTCGGCACACCGGTCATTACAAATTAGACGGTACATTGGTGGGAAGGCGGGGAGACCTCCAGTGCCCCTGATACCCTCACATACAAGATGTGCATACAGCTGCAGCCTGTAACCCTGCATTTTAAGGAGCTGAAGCTGGAAATGGATGAATTCTGGATCATCTAGGAGTTGGAGGGGGTGATAGTTATAACATCAAGAGAGGTGAGTTACACTCAAGGTGCAGGACACATTAAACTGGGTGAGAGTAAGGAAGGGGAATGAGGTTAAATAGCCATCACAGAGTACTCTTGGGGTCATCTCATACAACAACAGGTGGACCACTTTACAAACTGTTGGGGGGACGGGTTACCTGGCAGAGGAAAGTCAAATGTTCGGAAATTAAAACTAGCAGAGATCTAATATCCTAGTGGTAAGGCTTGCTATTGCTAGTGTGTGGAGTGGAGGGTGTTTGGTGAAACTAAATTTGCAGGGGGGAATTGGAGTCAGAATGCCAGAACAGATGGTGAAGCGGGTGAAATGAATTGACTTATACCATTCATATACATGAGGAGTAGAAATCTTCATATTACTTCTTCATCTAAATGTGCAATCTGTAATTTACAATAAATAGTTTATACTTAGGACAGTCATTATAACAGAAACACAATTGTATCAGCATAAATTAATCAGTCTGTTGCCCTGGTGGAAGAAGCCGTCCAGGAGCCTGTTGGTCCAGCTGTTATGCTGCTGTACCATTTCCTGGAAGGTAGCAGCTGGAACAGTTTGTTGTTGGAGTGACTTGGGTCCACAATGATCCTTTGGGACTTTTTACGCACCTGTCTCTGTAAATGTCCTGAACAATGGGAAGCTCACAACTACAGATATGCCGGGCTGTCCGCATCACTCTCTGCAGAGCCCTACGATTGAGGGAAGTACAGTTCCCATATCAGGCAGTGATGCAGCCAGTCAGAATGCTCTCAATTGTGCCCCTGTAGAAAGTTCTTAGGATTTGGGGCCCCATCCCAAACTTCTTCAACCGTCTGAGGTGAAAGAGGCACACGGCCACGTACCACACAGCCGGTATGTACAGACCACATGAGATCCTTGGTGATGTTTATGCTGAGGAAGTTAAAGCTGTTCACTCTCTCAACCCCAGATCCATTGATGTTAAAAGGGGTTAGCCTGTCTCCATTCCTTCTGTAGTCCACAACCAGTTCCCTTGTTTTTGTGACATTAAGGGAGAGGTTGCTTTCTTGACACCAGAAAGATGTTGTTCAGACCTCAGATAGAGTCAGCAGACAAAAGGTTAAGCATGGTATGATGAACGTGCTGAGCTGTGTATATCACAATGCAAGAAGCATTGTAGGAAAGCCCGATGAGCTCATGACAGGGAATTTGATATTGTAGCCATTATTGGGACTTGGTTGCTCCCAACACTCTGAGAGATTTAGAAAAAAAAACTTTGTAGAGATCGCAGACTATGCTTAGAAACAAAGATTGATATAGTAAGCGATTTTAACTTTTTATATATTGAGTGGAACTCCCATACTGTAAAAGGACTAAATGGGGTAGTTTGTCAAATGTGCTCTTAATCAGGACGTCGTATTCCCGACATAGAGGTGTGCGGTAAGCTGTTAGGAAATGATCTAGCATTAGTGACAGAAATTAGTGTATGGGAACACTTTGTATCTAGCGATCGTAATGACATAAGGTTCCAAGTAAATATGGAAAAAGAGAGGGCTGGACCATGGTTTGAATATCTAAATTGGAGAAAAGACTATTTTGATGGTATCAGAAAGATCTAATAAGTGTGGATTGGGACTGGCGGTTTTTCTAGCAAAGGAGTACTTGTAAGTGTGAGTTCTTCAGAAGTGAGGGAGTAGAGTTTGTATGTGCCTGCCAGAATACAAGTGGTAAGGTAACTGGTACAGGGAAACTTGGGATATTGAGACCTCGGATATTTTGTTCCTCTAAGTGTCTCAGACTGCTGGGCGCTACCAAGACTCATTAATGACTGACTCATTAATCATCATTCCAAGCCCTGAGCTTATCTGACTTTTTGTTTAGTCGTCTTCTGTTGGTTCCTAGAAGCTTCCCAATAGTTTTTTGTTCTTTTGTTTGTCCTGTCTTTGTCTTTTATGTTGGTTTTGGCTTCTCATCTCAGCCATAGTTGTGTCCTCCTGCCTTTCCAATGCTTCCATTTCTTTGGGATATATCTGTCACTCAGCTCCCAAATTGCTCCCAGAAACTCCAGCCATTGCTGCTACGTTGTCACTCCTAACTTTTCCCTCCCAAACACGTTTGGCCAGCTCCTCTGTTACAGAAACATGGAGAAGTTCAGTACAGAAACAAGCTATTTGGCCCATCTGGTCAATGCCAAAAAAAATTTAAGCTGTCTAATGCAACGACCTGCACTGGGAACATCGCCCTCCATACCCCTACCATACAGGTACCTATCAAACTTCCCTTAATTGAGAAATCGAGTTCATATTCACCACTTGTGCTGGCATCTCTTTCCACACTCTCACGACCATTTCAGTAAAGAGCTTTCCCAAATGTTCCTGTTAAATTTTCACCATCCCCACTTACCCATGACCTCTGGTTGTCATCCTACCCAACCTCAGTGGAAAAAGCTGCTTGCATTTACCCGATCTATACCCTCATAATTTTGTAGACTTATAACAAATCCTCAAAGCAATGTCTAATTTCCTTGTTTATGTTTAGAGCATTTTTTAGGTTTATGAAATGATGAGGGATGTTGATCATGTGGATAGCCAGATGTTTGTTACATCGGCCTTTATAAATCTAAGTATAGAGTATAACAGTTGGAATGTAATGGTGAAGGGGTATTAGACATTGTTAAGACTGAATTTGGAGTATTCTGTGCAGTTTTGGTCACCTAATTACAGGAAGGATATTAATAAGGTTGAAAGAGTGCAGAGAAGGTTTACAAGGATGTTGCTGGGACTTGAGAAGGTGAGTTACAGAGAAAGATTGAATGGGTTAGGACTTTGTTCCCTGGAATGTAGGAGAATGAGGGGTGATTTGATAGAGGTGTATAAAATTATGATAGGTATAGATAGAGTGAATGCAAGCAGGCTTTTTCCACTGAGGCCAGGGGAGAAAAAAAAACAGAGGTCATGGGTTAAGGGTGAAGGGGGAAAAGTTTAAAGGGAACATTAGGGGGTGCTTCTTCACTCAGAGAGTGGTGGGAGTGTGGAATGAGCTGCCAGATGAAGTAGTGAATGCGGACTCACTTTTGACATTTAAGAAAAACTTGGACAGGTATATGGATGAGATGGGTTTGGAGAGATATGGCCCAGGTGCAGGTCAGTGGGACTAGGCAGAAAAATGGTTCTGCATAGCCATGAAGGGCCAAAAGACCTGTTTCTGTGCTGTAATGTTCCATGGTTCTATAGTTGAAATTTCCCAGGGAAGAAATGGCTAACATGAGGGGGCATCATTTTAAGCTGCATGGAAGTAGATACCAAGGGGATTTTGGGGTAAGATTTTACACAGAGAGTGGTGGGTGCGAGAAATGCACTGCCGGATATTTGTGTGAGAGTGCTTCAGTTACTGTGGGGCCAGCAACCCATGCAACTCAGTTGGAACAGGGAATAATACCAATGGCGAGAGTCAAACTGAGCCAGGTCACCAATTGAAGATGGCAGAAATGCCCCATTCTTATAGAGACAGGAGGAGCATCAGAGAGTTTGATGGTCATTTCAGATACCAGCAATCTGCCCAGTTAGAAGATGATTTCTCTCTCCAACTTGGGATGAACTTTACTGTAACAGTGTGATGTCAGATCACACCTTGACAACTCAAGTGATCTCATATGAAATGTTGTCCTACCCCATTGATGGATTTTGTAAATCTTTTTTACAGGTTAAAAATGTAAAGGAATTTGTCTACGGGAATCTCAAACACAACTCACCAGTTTTGCTGTCTTTGTCCAGATATTTAAGAAGTGCAGCAAGGGTTTCACACGATCATCCTTCCTGCTCAGACGGTGGGGAGGGATTCACTCGATTGTCCTTCCTGCTCAGACTGTATGGAGGGATTCACTCTGTCATCTAACTGACTGGCACACCCATCGTTTTACATGGGAGTTCACCTGCTCAGACAGTGGGAATGGATTCACTCGGTCATTTCAACTGAAGGTACTTCAGCAAGTTCACACTGGGCAGAGGCTGGACATCTGCTGAACTTGTGGGAAAGGATTCACTCGGTCATCTGACCTAATGGCTCACCAGCGAGTTCACACCAGGGAGTGGCCGTTCACCTGCTCAGACTCTGGGAAGGGATTCACTCGGTCATCTGACGTAATGGCTCACCAGCGAGTTCACACTGGGGAGAGGCCGTTCATCTGCTCAGAATGTGGAAAGGGATTCATTTCGCCATCTAAACTGAAGATACATCAGAGTGTTCACACTGGAGAGAGGCCATTCACCTGCTCAGATTGTGGGAAGGGATTCACTCAGTCATCCTACCTACTGGTACACCAGTCAGTTCACACTGGGGAAAGGGCGTTCACTTGCTCAGAGTGTGGGAAAGGATTTACTCAATCATCCACCCTAATGGCTCACCAGCGAGTTCATAGTGGGGAGCGGCTGTTCACCTGCTCGGACTGTGGGAGGGGGTTCACTCGGTCATATAAACTGAAGGTACATCAGCGAGTTCACACTGGAGAGAGGCCATTCACCTGCTCGGACTGTGGGAAGGGATTCACTCAGTCATCTGTACTGAAGTTACATCAGCGAGTTCACACTGGGGAGCGGCCGTTCACCTGCTCAGACTGTGGGAAGGGATTCACTTGCTCATCTCAACTGAAGGTACATCAGCGAGTTCATACTGGGGAGAGGCCGTTCACCTGTTCAGTCTGTGGGAAGGGATTCACTTTGTCACCTCACCTACTGAGACACCAGTTAGTTCACACTGGGGAGTGGCCATTCACTTGCTCAGTCTGTGGAAAGGGATTCACTGAATCATCTGTCCTGCAGAGACACCAATCAGTTCACACTGGCAAGTGGCAGTTCACCTGCTCAGACTGTGGGAAGGGATTCAATCGGTCATCTCACCTGCTGTTACACCAGTCAGCCCATACAGGGAAAGGGCCGTTCACCTGCTCAGTCTGTGGGAAGGGTTTCATTTCATCATCTCAACTGAAGATACATCAGCGATTTCACACCGGGGAGAGGCCTTTCTCCTGCACAGACTGTGGGAAGGGATTCACTATGTCATCTCATCTGAAGGTACACCAGCGAGTTCACACTGGGGAGAGGCCATTCACTTGCTCAGACTGTGGGAAGGGATTCACTTCGTCATCTCAACTGAAGGTACATCAGAGAGTTCACACTGGGGAGAGGCCATTCACCTGCTCAGACTGTGGGAAGGGATTCACTTCGTCATCTCAACTGAAGGTACATCAGAGAGTTCATACTGGGGAGAGGCCGTTCACCTGCTCAGACTGTGGGAAGGGATTCACTCGGACATATCAACTACAGAGACACCAGCGAGTTCACACTGGGTAGAGGCCAATTTCATGCTCAGACTTTGGGAAAAAATTCTCTCAGCTAAATCAACCAATGTATATCACTGTTGACACTGGGGATATTCCGTTCACCTGCTGTGAATGTGGGAACCAATTCACTCAGTGAACTAACCTTATGTAGCTCTTGCTTTGGCTAGTAGCTTAATATAACGGGTGATAGACCCCAGCCTGGCTAAACTTAAGAAATATCATTTGGATGGATGCTGTGTGATGTGTCCCCTGCTACAAATCAGAACCCTGAAATAACAGTAAACAATATGTGATTAAACAATTGAGCTTTGTAATTCATACTTTGACCAGAGGGTTAGTAAAGAAAACAAATTTAAGAAAAAGAAAAAGGACCCACTCTCTCCATTTGCATTTTCTCATTTCTCCCTGGCAAAAGACCATGAAAATCTCTCTTCCAGACTCACAAGAAAGAACATTTCTGTCATTGGATAGCCCCATAGTCGTAGCCTAAACATTGCTGCTACTGAGAAACCATTACCTCAGCTGGGAAACTTTACTGAGAGGTCCTTACATTAGCAGTGAAACCTTACAGCATGTAAGACTTGTGACACACTACTGGGTTCACACTGGGGAGAAAGTTTCAATGAGCTGCATGCTGGATATTTGTCCATCACCATTGCTGAATGCAACTTCGAGACTGACTGTCGGTGCTGAACTCTGCAATTATTGCTGCTGCTCACCACACCCAGTTCTGCACCCTGGTCACTGGGCATGGGAGGAGTTTCTTCTGCTGCACATTCACCTTTAATGGGACTGGAGTTTAATATTCTGGATCTGAGACAAATAAATCAATTATATTTTAAACTCTGTCTCTGGTACTTACTGAATTTATAACACACCTAGTGTACAGTAGAGAGTCAACTCAAGCCAGCTGGACGCTGCCAGTGATTCAGTTCCATGACAGTCCTTTTAAATCCTCTCCTGTTGTTCATCTCTCACTCTCCCTGGGTGGTGAGATCCACCACTGGATCCATATTCCAGTGGTGACGGATTCCAAACAGACACAACTCTGTGGTGAAGAGGTTTCCTTTGAGTTTTCTGCAGAGTGAAGAAGTCGAGGAGAAGGAAATCAGAAGTGGGGTGTGGCAATGTCAGAGTTGAAACATTTTGAAGCTGATTGACAGAGAAAATCTTTTGTTTGTCTGACTGATAACACGAACAATACCTGTGTTGAAGTGCTCCACTGTTTGAGGAACTGTGTGTGTTCGGAAATGCTTTATCTATTAAGGGAGTTGTTCCTGCTTGTTTATCTTGTAATATTATATCTGGATCGTTGTTATGGATTGTCCTATCTGAAATAATGTATTGATTAATGTATAATTTTGTCACCATTTCATCTGCTCAGATCGTTGGGATGTCTCCCATGGAGGATCATACTCGTTCAACTGATTAATATTTCCTTCCATAGTGATGATTAATTTTTCTGATTTGGCCTGTCATTTAAGATTTCCGGTCTGTATTTCTTATCACAATTGCATATACACACATGGAGTGCTGAATCCAGTTCATTTTTGATGAAAACATATATACCTAGAAGTTTTATCTGACTGTTCTGTGATATTTTTTTATTTCATGTGTGTTATTTCCCTTCCTCCATCTGTCCAAGGTAGTGTTAATCTAAGTGGGTTTGAGTGTAAATAGTCTTTTCTAAAGCTTTCTTAAGTTATTGTTTATCTTTCTAAATTATACTAATTGAAATGGGACCAAGATATTTTTATAAAAAAAGAAGTCAATGTCAGTATTGATGAAAGTGTGTATTGCCTGTGTTGTATTTGTTAGTTATTGAGCTCTATTTGGTAGTTTTTTTTTTAAAGTCTTGAACTGAATTTTGTCAAAGGTTTTCCCTATTTTGCAGTACTTTCTATTTTTGTTGCTTGTTGATATTCCAGATATGTGGGTATCAAGTGTCCCGGTGAAGGATCTTGGCCCGAAATGTTTATTCCCATCCATAGATGCTGCCTGACATGCTGAGCTTCTCCAGCACTTTGTGTGTAGTTCTCTAGATTTCTTGCAACTGCAGGTCCTCTTGTTTCCCAGATACTTATATGTTTCTTGAAAGAAGAAGCCAAGAACAAGCTGGTAGTGGGGTTGAGTGGCTCTGTTGGTAAAATATTAAATGAAATCATTAGAAAGAAGTGGCGTAGGGTAGGAAGGTGTAAAATCTGTGGGTAGAATTAAGGAACAGCAAATGTAAAAAAGAATCCCTGATGAGAATTGCACAGAGACCCCCAAACAGTAGTAAGTATGTGGTCCTCAAATTACAATGGGAGATAGAAAATGCGTGCCAAGAGGGCAATGTTACAGTAGTCATGGGGGATTGTCATGCAGGTAATTAGGAAAATTAGGATGGTGTTGGTCTCAAGAGGAGGAATTCCTGGAATGCCTACAAGATGCTTTTTTAGAGCAGCTCGTGATTGAGTTCACTTGGGTGTCAGCTATTCTGGATTGGGTGTTGTAATAAACCAGAATTAATTAGGTCACTTAAGTCCAAAGAACCTTTAGGGGTAAGTGATCTTAATCTGATCTAATTCACCCTGACATTAGAGAAGGAGAAGCTAAAGTCAGGTGGAATAAAGAGAATTAGAGGGGCACGAGAAAAAAATTGTTCAAAATTGATCTAAAAAAAACATGGGCCGGGACGAAAACAGATCAGCAATGTCTGGAATTTTTGGAAGGCACAGGATATATACTGTGGCATGCAAAAGTTTGGGCACCCCTGTTCAAAATTTCTTTTACTGTGATTAGATAAGTGAGTAAAAGATGACTTGATTATAAAAGGCATAAAGTTAAAGATGACACTTTTTAAATATATTTTAAGCAAGATTACATTTTTATTTCCATCTTTTACAATTTCAAAATAACAAAAAAGGAAAAGGGCCCGAAGCAAATGTTTGGGCACCCTGCATGGTCGTTACTGAGTAAAACCCCCTTTGGCAAGTATCACAGCTTGTAAACACTTTTTGTAGCCAACCAACAGTCTTTCAGTTCTTGTTTGAGTAAATTTCTGGGTTCACTCATAAGTAGCAAACTACTGACTGTGGAAATTACAAATGAGAATATTATTCAGGTCTCAGAGCAGCAGTACTGAAACAGGCCCTTCTAGTCCATGCTGACCTGTTTTTGTTGTTACTGCCTGGTTCCAGCTACCTGCACCACAGCCTCCATGCACCTCCCATCCACGTCCTCACCCAAATTCCTTTTCAGTGTCTAAATCGAACCCATATCCTCCACTTCCACTGGCAGCTCATTCCACACTCTCACCAAACTCCAAGTGAAGAATTCCCCTTCAGATTCCCCGAAAATAATTTACTTTCACCCTGAACGTATGTCCAATGTCAGGGTGAGAGGGAGGACGGGGCACAGAGGGAAGACAGTAAGGGAAGGTGGTGGTCGAGTGCAGAGAGGGAAACAGACTGGAGAGTTTATACTTAATATCTTTCAGAAAAAGTAATTGTTTGAACTTACTGCAAACCTGCTATCCATACCCTGTACGTTATTGATCTAGATGACAAGTAGCAGTGTTTGACGTTCAAAGTAAATATTGTTATCAGAGCACACATATGTCACCACATACAACCCTGAGATTGTTTTTCCTACAGGAACACTTAGCAAATCTATACAATAGTAAAAGGATCAATGGAAGTTCAACTAGAGCATAGAATTCAACAAACCGTGCAAATGCAAATATATTCAAATATCAATGAATAATGAGAGCAATGTGGGTTAACCCTGGGGAACCTCACTGGGCTCGGGCCTCGAGTCCAATAAACAGCCTCCCACCATCACTCTCTGCTTCCTACCATCAAAACAACTGTGCATCCAGTGAGCCAGCTTTCCCTGGATCCCGTGTGATCTGACTTTCCACAGCAACTTACCATGCTGAACCGTATCAAAGGCCTCCCTGATGCCCATATCAGCCACGATCCTGGGACAGAGGTGTCACCGATCAGAGGGCACAGATTTAAGCAGAGGATGAAGAGGTTTAGAGGGATCTGAGGGGGAGATTTCTCACTCAGAGGGTAGCTGAAATCTGGAACTCACACCCCTCAGGTTTCCTTAAAATATATCACCTCACATCGTTAACATATAACCTGTCGCGGATCAGAACAAAGACTGCGTGGAGAGGGAAGGCGGGTGGGGAAGGGGGATGATGCGGGAGGGTGGCACAGCTGTAAGGGGTAAGGGGAGAGCAACTGCAAAATGGAGACAAGGAGTGTCTAGACTTACTATCTGAATACAAGTAATTGTTTGAACTTACTTGCTGAAAAATGCTAATTATACCCTGTACATTCTCAACGAAATTATTGACATAGATGACAAGCAGCAATGTGTAACCCTGGGGAACACCACTAGACACGGGCCTCGAGTCCAATAAACAGCCTCCCACCATCACTCCCTGCTTCCTACCATCAAGACAACTGTGCATCCAGTGAGCCAGCTCTCCCTGGATCCCATGTGATCTGACTTTCCACAGCAACTTACCATGCTGAACCTATTCAAAGACCTCACTGATGCCCATATCAGCCACGATCCTGGGACAGTAGGGTTACAAGTCAGAGGGCATAGATTTAAACACTGGATGAATAAATTTCGAGGGATCTGAGGAGGAGATTTTTCACTCAGAGGGTGGCTGAAATCTGGAACTCACTGCCCGAGGTGGTGGTGGAGGCAGGTCCCTTCACAACATTTACGAAGAGGATGAGCATTGAAACTGCCGAGATACAGTCGGCTGTGAACCAAGTGCTGATAAATGGGACAAGTGTAGACAGTGAGTGGATGGTCAGAACAGGTATGGCCGGCCAAAGGCCTGTTTCCGTGCTGTGTGATCCACCACTCCGGACATGGTAAATTAACGATGGTGGCACCGCAAGGCATTGATTTCAAAACTCCACACCCCTCTCTAACCTGAAGTAAACCAAACTGCACCCCTTTCTCACCTCTGTGAATATCTGTTTCTGTCAAGGTAGCATAGAGATTGGTCACTTCTGCTAAACCACTGGCAATTGATGAAGTTCCCGTGTCGTCTTCCATTAATGCAGCTGCCTTACATCTCTGTCACTCTATTCCAGCTGCTACCATCCGGGAAGCAGTACCACAGCATAAAAACCAGGACCAACAGGCTCTGGGACAGCTTCTTTCACCAGGCCATCAGACTGATGAACGTACTCTATATTACACTCTGTTTTAATTATTATAAACTATTATAAATTACAATGATTGCACGTTGCACATTTAGATGGAGATAATGTAAAGATTTTTACTCCTCATTAATGTATGAAATAAAGTCAATTCAACTCACTTCCTGATTCCGTGCCTGACCTGCTCGCCTCTGGGTATCCTCCGTCAACAAGCTTCTTCCTCAGTCACCATCTGTGAGGTTACACAAACAAAAAAAAAAACATAAAATGATCTATTAGACTGCTCCTGTATCCCTTTACCCCTGAACATGTTCTCCTGTTAAAACTCTCTCCTCAGCCCCTTCCCGATTCCCTTTCACTTTCAGAATCCCGATATGCCAGCATATCCGAATTCACTGTAAGGACATTTATACGTCACAGGAGGATGTAGAAACCCGTGTCCTCTGATGCACAGGTCACTGACACACCCTCCCCCTTCCCAATCTGCACTCGCAGCCCATGATGGAGACAGCTGTCCTAGACTCTGAGACTCTGTAACACACAATCTTGTAACTCATAATCTTGTGAACAGCAATCTTAGACAGTCATTAATATGAAGAGTGAATTGTTGTTTCCTGAAAGGACACGCGAGCTAAGCTGTCTGATCCAGTTCACCAGATCGTCCCTTGTTTACAACTTAATTTGTCTCGGGACCATCCTCCCCGTATCACGGAATGTGCAATCATCCCACTTTCACCCAAAAGAACCCAACCCGCCTACAAACCCACACCCACACTCCACTCATAAACTCTACCCACACACACAGACAGAGCCCATTCTCCCCAAACACCTTGGAGAACCACAAGAAATTGACCCTACAGCCCTGGCTCGGTCGCAAAGTTAAAACCGGGGCTGAGGAGAGCCTGGAGCTCACAGCCACCCGGTAGAGCTCGGGCCAGGCCCTTTCTCACTGCTACCGGCCCCCGATTTACACAAACCCGACATCAGCCTCTGTCTACCGCCGCTCGGACTGTCACAGACCCAGTGTTGCGACGCTTAGTGTCGGCAGCGCGCCTGCGCGTCTCCCTATGGTCCAGACTCTGGCCGAGGGTTCCCACAGCGCCACCACTGGCCAGAGCCGGAGGGACAGCGCAGAGAGCTCGGCCGTTCGGCTCTTTCGCTGGGACACGCCGAACTCCCCATCAACTCCATCCAGCTGGAATGTAATAACCATCAAATATAATTCCTGTCAGCGATTAGCTGTCTGAGTGATTCGATGACTTTTAGAGTAAGGGGTATCTATGGTCCACATTGTCAAGGTGTTAGTTTACCAGCATACAAAGACGCTGCCGGAGGAACTCAGTGGGTCGGGCAGCATCTGTGGAGGGAAATGGGCCGTCAACATTTCGGGCCGAGACCCTCCCTCTGGATTGTGAGTGGACGGGAAATAGTCAGAGAAAAGAGGAGAGGGGTGGGGATGGGGCAAGAGCTGGGGAGTGAGAGGTGGATCCAGGTGAGGGGGAGGTGGGAAGGTGGAAATAGTGACAGGGGTGGGAGGTGAGTGGTTGGAGCAACACGGGATACAGAAGATGGAAATTAATTCCATAGGGGATGAACAAAGAGGTTAGAGAGTATTTGTTATAGAGAGTGCAATAAAGGTTCACCAGACTGATCCCTGGGATGGTGGGGTCATCTTATGAAGAAAGATCAAATGTGATAACCCTTTCATTTAGAGAATCGAGGACTGAACGGTGAACGCATTAAAATGCACAACATCATTCCCGGTTGAACCAGGGATCCCAGTCTCTGAAAAAGGTCGTGGACTGTCCGAGTCTGAAATGTCTCCACTCCGAGGGCGGTGAATGTTTGTAAATCCCCACAACAGAGGGCGGTGAAGACTCAGTGATCGTCCTCACATAAAACAGAGAACAACAGATGTGTGGAGACCAAAGGGAATCGAGGAAATGAGGATCCGGCAGAAATATGTGGTTGAGAAGGGAGAACAGCCACTATCTTGTTGATGGTTAGAGGGGCTGAATGGCCTTCTGCTGCTGTTTCTCACTTAATGTTTCAGTGTTCCTGATCGGTGATGCCGGAGGAATATAAATAGAAATTAGTGTTTATAGACATAGTCTGATTTAAATGAAACTTGCACATTTCTGGTTTGGGTCTGAATTGTGTTTCGGACCGCGATGTGAGTCGAAACTCTTAACTTTGAGAGCTCTGTGACCTGGGGCTAGAGGGAACGGGACCGGGGAAGATATGGTGGGAAAAATTAAATACGTATCTGGTTTAAGTTTGGAAATAATAAAATAATATGGGAAATGCGACGGTGGGCAGGGCAGTGTGTGAAGGGAGGGTTGCCGTCACCGGATCACGTGGGAGGCCCACCACTCGTCACGTGATCCCATTTTACCGCAGATCGGAAGCATCTGCGGATTTTTCTGAGGCCCCGCCCACCGCTCGATGACGCAATTAACACATTGCGCATGCTCACATTCCCGGGCTAGTCCGTGCTGTTTTTTTCTTTCTTTGTGAAAGCGGGTCGGCGGTGAGATCGGGATGCGGAGGGGGTTCTCGCCGTCTTGGACGGGGTGCCGAAGACACTGCGGGGCAACACCAAAAATGTTCTTTCGGTGAGTATTGAAGCCGGTCCCGATCGGGGAGTTCTGACGTTGGGTAGTGAGTTAACTTTCCCGAACTCGAAACAAGAGAAAATCTGCAGTTGCTGGAAATGCGAGCAACGCGCACAAAATGCTGGAGGAACTCAGCAGGCCGGGCAGCATCTCGGAGAAGAGTACAGTCGACGTTACCGGCCGAAACCCTTCGGCAGGACTGGAGAATGAAAGGTGGGGGAGGAGAAGGGAGAGAGAAACACAAGGTGATCGGTGAAACCTGAAGGGGGAGGGGATGAACTTTCCCGAACTGGCGGCCTCGCCTCGCTTCCTTCACAGAATCTGCCGGGGTCAGTCCGGGTTGTGAGACCTTCACAACGAACCGTCTGAGATGAGCCGCCGCTCAGCCCCTGTTGTTCTGGTCCTATTAGCAGGATGACGTAAAACATATTTCCATATTGACACTGACGGAGAATTGTACAATTTGTGTTCCGTGTGTTAACTGAATGTACTTGCCTGTGATGCTGCCGCAGTGTTTCTCTGTTCCTGTACCTTCCCGTACTTGTGCACTTGGCAATAAATTCAACAGGTCCTGCGAAAATTCGGTGAGATTTGATTAGTGATAATCAACTTTGCAGCTCGGTCGGTGGAATGTTAATGCAGACACTGTTAAATGCAAAACCCTGAACAGTGTTAATGATCAGAGGAATCTTGGAGTCCGAGATCATCGCTCCCTGAAAGAAACCGCACAGATTGATCGGGTGGATAAGAAGGCAAATGGTGTGGTTGTAGCGGTGTGCTACAGGCAGCGCTAAAATAACGACACGGGAGTTGGTAAACTGCAGTCAAAGATAACTTTATTCGAACTCAACAGCCTTGCTTTAAAGCCTCCTTCAACCCGACCCCGTGGGCGCTGATGCTCCAAAAGACACGTACTCACAAACCCCCGTAGGCTATCTCCCTTAGCCGGAACACTGGCTAATTGTGAGCCGGTTCGGGTGTGCCAGGAAATGGGTCGCCACATGGTTGTATTTATCATTGAGTTCAAAAGTCGGGAAGTTATGTTGCAGCTTTATAAGATTAATTAGGCCACATCTGGAGTGTTTTATACAGTTGTGGTGGCTATCATTCTCTGAAGGATGTCGGGGCTTTGGAGCGGGTGCAGAAGAGGTTTACCAGGACACTGCCTGGAATAGAGGGCCTGAGCTATAACGGGAGGGTTAGGGTTAGGCCACATCTGGAGTGGTTTATACAGTTGTGGTGGCTATCATTCTCTGAAGGATATCGGGGCTTTGGAGAGGGCGCAGAAGAGGTTTACCAGGACACTGCCTGGAATAGAGGGCCTGAGCTACAACGGGAGGGTTAGGGTTAGGCCACATCTGGAGTGTTTTATACAGTTGTGGTGGCTATCATTCTCTGAAGGATGTCGGGGCTTTGGAGCGGGTGCAGAAGAGGTTTACCAGGACACTGCCTGGAATAGAGGGCCTGAGCTACAACGGGAGGGTTAGGGTTAGGCCACATCTGGAGTGTTTTATACAGTTGTGGTGGCTATCATTCTCTGAAGGATATCGGGGCTTTGGAGAGGGTGCAGAAGAGGTTTACCAGGACACTGCCTGGAATAGAGGGCCTGAGCTACAATGGGAGGCTGGACAATCTTATGTTGTTTACTCTGGAGCCGTGCCGGCTGGGGTGAGACTGAATAGACGTTTAGAAGATTACCAAAGGATTAGAAACAGTGTCTCAGAAAGTCTCTGACTAACCACATGATCAATGCCTCTCATAAACTTATATACCTCTTTCAGGTCACCTCTCATCCTCTGTCACTCCAAGGAGAAAAGGCCGAGTTCACTCAACCTATTCTCATAAGGCATGCTCCCCAATCCAGGCAACGTACTTTTAACTCTCTTCTGCACCCTTTCTAAGATTTCCACATTCTTCCTGTAGTGAGGTGACCAGAATTGAGCACAGTGGAGTGTGACCAAGGTCCTATATAGCTGCAACAAAAACTCTCGGCTCCTAAACTCAACACACAATTAATAAAGGTCAATGCACGGTAGACCATAGAGTCAACCTGCATATCAGACTTGAGTGTCCTATGGACTCGGATCCCAAGATCCCTCTGATCCTCCACACTGTGAAGAGTCTTCCCATTAATGCGAAATTCTGCCGTCATGTTTGACCTAACAAATTGAACAACTTCAAACTTATCCAGGTTGAACTCCATTTGGGACTTCTCAGCCCAGTTTTGCATCCTTTCAGTGTCCCACTGTGACCTCTGACAGCCCCGCACACTATCCACAACACTCCCAACATTTGTGTCATCAGTAAATTTACTAACACATCCCTTCACTTCCTCATCAAGGTCATTTATAAAAATCACGGCGATCAATGGTCCCAGATATAAGTATACTGTAAATTTTTATTATTTTGTTTTTTTTTCTTCTATATCATGTATTACATTGAAATGCTGTTGCACAGTTAACAGATTTTACACCACATGCTGGTGATAATAAACTTGATTATGAATCTGAGTGGATAGACAATTTTTCCTGGGGATTGAAATGTCTAAAACACTTAAGGTGAGACCAGATGTAAGCGACGTTTGTGTCTTTCCACAGAGTGTTGGGAGCTGGACCCTCTGCCTGGGGTGGGAGACCCCACTAGTCACGTGATCCTGTTTGCCCCTCCGATTTATCCGCAGATGTACAATATCTTCATGCATGCTCACTGTTTCCGGGTGGGTGGTGTTTTCCTTTCTGCTCAGCCTTCAATGTTTAACGTTCAGTGAGTTTTGTTCATAGTAACAATTAATAGAAATGTTTGGTTCTCCTTTTTATTGTTTATCAGCTTCATTATCTTTGATGTTAAAGTTAGACATGTGATGAGAGATTTATTGGAAGAAAATCCCCGAATGGAAGCAAACCATGACTGAAGTCGAGTAAAACAGCCCAAGGATTGAGAACATCAACTGGGGAGAACCCAACTGACTTGGAGATTCCATTGATATAGTCAGGAGAAAGTTTGGTGAGTCTCATTTACTCAAACACTGGTCCTTTAGACATTACATACCTGTACAAAGGAAGGTAGGAAATAGTTGGAGTGAGACTGAATGTGCCCTGAAGAACTAGTTATGCCTCTGTCAGACCCAGTTACAATCACTCCAGGTCTGGTAATGTGCTTCCAGCAGCCCAGCCCTTTGAAACCACTCCCATTCCCTCACAGTGGTCACTCAGTTCAAGATCTCTCATCCTCTGATGTAGCTTTTGGTCAGTTCTGAGTGGGGAGAGGGAAAGAGAGGGGAGTGTTTATACTGACTGTCTTTCAAAAACAGTAATTGTTTGAACTTGCTGCAAACTCTCTCCCCATACCCTGTACTTTCTCAACTAAATTATTGACATAGATGACAAGTAGCAATGGGTGTAACCCCAGGGAATGTCACTAAGAACGGGACTCGAGTCCAAGAAACAGGCTGTCACCATAACACTCTGCCTCCTACCAATCGTCTGTTTGCAGACTCTGGGGCTCTGTAACAAACTCAATGTTAACAGGAAGATTAGTCAGTGATTAAGATGATGAGGGAATTGTGGCCTCCTGAAAGGACACGTGAGCTGATCTGTCTGATTCATTGGACCAAATCCACCCTCGATGATAACGTAATTTACCCCTTGCCCATCCACCCAGGTCATGTTACTTCTGATCACCCACAGTACCCCAACCACCCTCTGTCCCGCCAGTGGCTCCAAACCCTTCTGACCATTCACCCCACACCGACTCACTGACAGGCCCCCTTCACTCACATCCACCCTCCCAAGCTGGAGGGGAACCACAACAAACTGATCCCGCAATCCCGACTCGGGCGCAAATCTAAAAGACTGGAGAACCCGGTGGCTCCAGCTGTCTGGATCGATCCAAGCCCATTCCCACTGCAACCGGCCCTCGATTTACACAAACCCGAGATTAACTCTTTCCTCACCGCTACCTGAACATGAGAAACACCAGCATCACCTGGGGTTGGCATTGCACTGTGATTTGCTGTAGGTCCTCGTATGCTGTGAAACTCCCCACTGTTGGACGTGTAGACCAGAACCGCATACGTTAAAGACTCCCCACTGTCAGATATGTTGACCAGAACCGTACGTGTTAGAGCTCCCCACTGTCGGATATGTTGACCAGAATCATACACAGTAAATGTCAAGGCATGGAACCATAATCCCATGGTGGATTTGTTCAGTGACATGTGAACATACGTGATTAACGACCCTGCAACTGGGGACTGAATAAATAGTTAGCCTAACAATTCTAATCAGACACACCATCTTCTCACCTTTCTCCCTCATCCCTGTCTACGTACCCCGTTTCCCTCACCACTCCTCCTCACGGTCCCTCTTCATCCTCCTGCACTCTACTCCAGACCTCCCTTTTTATTCAGTCTCTCCCTTGCCATCTCGCCTCTCCCTCACCCCCTTCCATATCATCGCCCCCTCAACCATTCTTGCTTCCTCCCCACCTCTACGCTCCCCTTCACTCTTCTCTATCTGCCTCAGTGACACTGCTACTTGACCATTCTCTCACTCTCTTTCACCTTCTGCCTTCCCCTCTCCATCTCCCCCTCTCTCATGCACCCTCTCACTTCAATCAAATTTGTCTCTCTCACTCAGTCACCTCCACCACTCTGTAACCTCCATTTCCAGCTCTCATCCTCTCTTTCTCTCTCTCTGCATCCCACCCTCCCCCTCTCTCAAACACTTTCCCTGCTGGCTCCTGTATCCCACATTGTCTTCCCCTCTTTATCACCCTCTAAATCTACCACTCATCCCACATGTTCTCCCTCTTTGCTCCCTGTCAGTCCTCCTCCTCACCCCCACCCCCCCATCACACCCCGTGCTCACCACCACATCCGATACAGTGGTATGTAAACAGCTGGGCACCACTGGTCAAACATTCTGTTACTGTGAATAATTTAGTGTGTAGAAGGTGAACTGATCTCCAAAAGTCTTAAACACGAAACATTCTTTTCTACACTTTAAGCAAAATTAGTGTATTATTTCTGTTTTGTACAATTTTAGAATGGAAAAAAAAGGAAAGGAGCACCATGGATAAGTTTGGGCACCCCAAGAGATTTGAGCTCTCAGATAACTTTTACCAAGGTCTCTGACCTGAATTAGCATGTTAGGGCTATGGCTTGTTCACAGTCATCATTAGGACAGGCCAGGTTATGCAAATCACAAAGCTTTATAAATACCCTGTCTCTTCAAACCCTGTTCCAACAATCAGCAGCCATTGGCTCCTCTAAGCAGCTGCCTAGTACTTGAAAAGTTAAAATAAATGATGCTCACATAGCAGGAGAAGGCTATAAGAAGATAGCAAAGCATTTTTCAGGTTGTCGTTTCCTCAGTTCACAATGTAATTAAGAAATGGCAGTTAACAGGAACAGAGGAGGGCAAGTTGATGTCTGGAAGACCAAGAAAACTTTCTGAGAGAACTACTCGTAGGACTGCTAGAAAGGCAAATCAAAACCCCCATTTGACTGTAAAAAAAAAATTCAGGAAGATTTAGCAGACTCTGGAGTGGTTGTGCGCTGTTCTACTGTGCAGCGACACCTGCACAAATATGACCTTCATGGAAGAGTCATCGGAAGAAAACCTTTCCTCCGTTGTCACTACAAAATTCAGCATCAGAGGTTTTTCTCACATTGAGGGAGAGTTTGTTTTCTTGACACCACACAGATGTTGTTCAGACCTCAGACAAAGTCAGCAATCAAATGCTTGAGCATGGTGCGATAAATGTGTTGAGCTGTGGAAATCATGATCCAAGAAGCATTGTAGGAAAGCCAAATAAGCCCAGGGCATGGAATTATGATATCGTAGGCATTACTGGGAATTGGTTGCACCCAACAGTCTGAGGGATTTAGAGGAACAAATTTGTAGAGAGTTCACAGACTACACCAAAAAAACAAAAGTTGATATAGTAAGTGATTTTAACTTTACATGGGACTCCCATACTGTAAAAGGACTAGATGAGGTAGAGTTTGTCAAATGTGCCTCAAGCAGTACGTAAAACATCCGGCGTAGAAGTGTGCAATAAGCTGTTGGGAAATAATCCAGGGCTGGTGACTGAAATTAGTGTATGGGAACACTTCATGTCTAGTGATCCTAATGCCATGAGATTCCAAGAAAATATGGAAAAACAGAGGCCTGGACTTCTCTTGAGATTTTAAATTGGAGAAAGATCAATTTTATGGTCTTTGCAAGGATTTGACAAGTGTGGATTGGAACAGGCTGTTTTCTGGCAAAGGAGTACTTGGTAAGTGGGGGTTCTTCAGAAGTGAAATTTTGAGTGTGTAGAGTTTGCATGTGCCTGCCAAAATAAAAGGTGAAAGGTAACTGGTGCAGGGAACCTTTGTTTTCAAGAGATATCGAGGCCCTGGATATTTTGTTCCTCTAAATTCCTCAGGCTGTTGGGTGCTACCAAGACACATTAATGACTACAATATCATATTTCCACACCCAGAGCTCATCTGACTTTCTTTAGTTGTCTTCTCTTCGTTTCTAAAAGCTTATTT